>NC_138548.1:159250774-159525874 GCF_964273705.1 Natrix helvetica | reverse complement strand
TGGAAAGCGGCTTTTATCTCATTAATACCCAAAGATAAAGAGGGCCCTAAGAAACCAGAAGATTACAGGCCGATATCTCTTCTGAATACAGATTATAAAATATTTGCTAAGGTACTAGCCAACAGATTGATGCCGGTTATTCAAGAGATTATTCATCATGATCAAGCAGGATTTATTGAAGGCAGACATATGAAGGAGAATGTAAGGCAACTCATAGATTTAATTGACTATCTTGATAAGAATAAGCAGATCTCGGCAGTGCTGGTCTTCTTGGATGCAGAGAAGGCCTTTGATCGAGTGAACTGGAATTTTCTAACCAAGACTCTGGAAAAGATGGATATGGGACCACGATTTCGGCAGGCGATTGGAGCAATTTATCAGCAACAAAATGCTAACAACTTATTATTAATGGAAATCTGTCAACAACTTTCGAGATACAAAAAGGTACAAGACAAGGTTGCCCATTATCTCCATTGTTATTTATTTTAACTTTGGAAGTCTTGTTGAACGCAATTCGGGACTCAGAATCCTTAGATGGCATAACTATTAGGCAAAAGGAATATAGAACTAGAGCATTTGCCGATGATCTGGTTGTTACCCTTTCACACCCTTTGAAATCAATAATCCAGATGAAAAATATTATAGTAGAATTTGGCATGGTGTCTGGGGTTAGACTAAATCAAAACAAAACGAAAATGATGGTTAAAAACATGACAGAGTCTCAAAGAAAGAGACTTGAAAGTTTAGCAGGCTTTGAAATAGTCTCCAAGGTCAAGTATTTAGGAATACAAATTGCAGAATCAAACACAAAACTTTTTTCAAATAATTATGAAGTGTTGTGGCAAAAGATCCAGAAAGACCTTGAAGTATGGAAAAAGCTACAATTGTCTTTGCTTGGAAGGATCTCAGCAATTAAAATGAACATTCTACCTAGATTTATCTTTTTATTCCAGATGATACCGGTGCTTAAAACAGATAAAACTTTGTTAAATTGGCAAGCAACATTAAATAAATTTGTTTGGAAGGAGAAAAAACCGAGAGTAAAGATGAAGATTATGCAAGATACTCGTGAAAGAGGCGGCCTTAGACTCCCAAACCTTCGGTTGTACTATGAAGCTGCGGTACTAACGCATGTAGCAGATTGGTTTGGGAAAACAAAAATGGATTTGCTGAATATAGAAGGCCATGATCTTGTTCTGGGATGGCATGCATATCTTTTTTATGAAGATAGGGTGGACAAAGTGTTCAACAATCACGTTCTCCGAAGTGCCCTGATGAGAGTATGGAAGAAGCACTGGCCCAATTGGGATTATAAAATACCGCTTTGGTTGGATCTTGCAGACACCATGGGGATTATGATTAAGTCACTCGGGGGTTGTTTATACAAAGATGTGCTTATCGCTGATGGGGATGAATGGAAGTTAAAAACTTTGGAACAACTGTTGGAAGAAGGAATTGTTTTAAATTGGTTACATTATATACAGCTACAGAAGAGATGGGAAGAAGATCGAAGGGTCGGTTTTATGGACAAAGAAGTGGATCTGATTAAGCAGATAAAAGAGACTGGCCCAAAACAAGTTAAAAGAATATATAATGTACTGTTAGAAAGAGATTCAGAAAGTGAATTGGTTAAGGATTGTATGATTAAATGGGCTCAGAATTTTGGTGAAGTTGTTATGTTGGAAACATGGGAAAGAATATGGGTTCAGAATGTTAAATTTACACAGTCACAGAATTTAAGGGAGAATTTTTATAAAATGTTTTACAGGTGGTACTTAGATCCTAAAAAATTATCATGCATGTACCCAAATATTCAACCAAAATGTTGGAGATGCGGGTGCCTAGATGCTACCTTTTTTCATGTATGGTGGACCTGCAATAAGGTTAAGGCTTTTTGGATAAAAATATGGTGGGTCATGCAAAATGTACTGAAAAAAAGAATACAATTTACTCCGCAAATGTTTTTACTGGGTATAGCTAAGGATCTTACTAAAGGGGAAACAAAATTGGTTCTGTATATGATCACAGCAGCTAGGCTGCTGATTGCGCAACATTGGAAGAAAGATTTTTTACCGACAATTGGTCAATGGACTCAGAAAGTGGCGGGGTTTGCCAAAATGGCAAAAATTTCAGCTTTTTTAAAAGATCAGAAGCAGGAGAATTATACACAGGAATGGGCAAAATGGATTGATTATGTACAGAATAAGTACCAGACTAGGAGGTATTATGTAGCCTTTAGGTAAGATTGTTTAGACTGATAGTTGATTAGAGTAAATAATACATGGGATGTTTGGAATCATTAGAGTGGTGTATAGTGGAAGTCGGGGGAGGGGTTGAGTGGGAGGTGGGGGTGGGTTAGGGTGGAGGGTGGGGTAATATATATGTACAAATGTTGGGAAGAGAGGGGGAACAATATGTGTATGAGTAATCTACTTTTAGACGGGGAGGGGAGGGGGTAAAATAATTGGTATAATATTTGAATTTTCTTTTTTAGGGGGGGTTGGGGGGAGGGGAGGGGGTATAGTATCTGTATGGGACTTACACTGTATGGTGGGGGGGTTAAAAGGGGAAAATATGTTTGTATAAAACTTTTTCAATAAAAAAAAAATGGCCACCATGCTGAAAGGTGGGAAACCTCTGAGTTTAAAATGGCCACTGCCTTCAAATTAGCTGGAAATGGCCGCTGCAACAAGAAAGCCGGTTGGAAGGCTTCTGAAACACTTCCGATGCCATGGGTGAGAATGCGAGGGGCCAGTCCTTAAACCACTGCCGCTGCGCCCAGAAGAAACCAAAATGAGGGAGGCATCAGCATCAACCCCCTCCCCTCATCGCCCTTAGTCACCCGACAGCTGCGCTCGCCCGAGCGAAGCCCAGGACACGTCGGCTCGCAGATCGATGCAGCTGACAGAGAAAAGTTCTTTTAAAAGGCTCACCGACCTGAATACTGTAATAGAAATGTGAAAGAGCTAGTTTGGAGAGTCCAATCAAGTTATTAATAGGAACCACGTTGTAACACATCCACAGGCTTAGACTGAATTGAAAATCTGAGGTGCCGGTGCAGGAGGCATGACTAAAGATCTTTAATTCAGTCCAGGGCAGTCAGACAGAATTAACCCATGCTTGGACTCTCCAAGCAGCGCACAGGAGAACATGCCATTTCTGTCATGACTACAGGTAGCAAACATGCTGCTGATCAACCACAAAAATATTATAAATGTTGCTCTCATATTGTGTTGTTTGTTTATGAATAGCATTTGTGGAATTGTGTGTAAATTAAAAAAAAAAACCAAGGATAAAGCATGTGACGGCAGGAGGGCCCATTCTCTTCCTTGTAATATCATACTGAAGCTGCTGCTCATTATTGGAGTAAAGTTATCTGTGGCAGCCTTTCTACTTGGGGAGAATATTTTTTTTACTGGAGCTGGAACATGAGGAGAGAGACAGAAAGACAAAAGTCATCACAGTCACAACCCTGATTGCTCTTCCAACAGTTGCTTAAGGAAAGGCGGAGGGAAGGAGGGGGAAGATAGTTGAGATGCCACCACGCCTCAAGTATTGCTACTCAAAGTTCTCAGTAGAATGCAATGTGGTAAACATCCATGGTTTCCTGCAAAAAGGATTGGACAAGATAATAGAAACATTTCAATGGCCACCATAAATGAATTGTATTTATCTTGGCGGGTTAGAAGAAATGCAGGCATGCTCTAGTGCAGTGTTTGAGAAAGTGCTGCACAGTATTGAACTTGTAGTGACTTGTCCCAACAGAAAGATGTCAGAAACACGTTCATCCCCATTGCACATATTCAAGAAAGCAGTTATCTAAGTGGAGAAATTACTACAGTAAGCATTTTGTATACAGGGAGAAATGCTCTGGAAAATACAAATTAATTTTCTGTGAATGATTTTTTAAAAGCAGAAATAGATACAAAAATGGGTTAGAACATATGTATAGTGTGAAAAACGTGAATGGGCTGATATGTCATTATGGATTCTTCATGCTATCCTGAGGCTTTGTCCAGCAGTTTGAAATACCAGCAGTTTGAAATAATTTAATAGTGCTTTCAGTTTAATATTTTCCTATGAGTGATCGGGTGAGTTAACACAGAGGAAAAGAGATATTCTAACTAACTTCGTATGCTGTGTATTATAAACCCTGAATTGTCTCCTTGGAGACAATAGACCACTTATTATGGTTACAATAGACAAATTCCTAAGCACGGGACCTGCTTTCGTGGCCTTAATTTCTCCGTTTTTACCTTTGAGATCTGCCACTCATGTTGACTCAGATTTGCTGTGTGTGATGAAGTGATAAAATCAATAGAGAGGACATATTTGTTTTTCTAGTCTTCAAAGAGACGGTGTGATTTATAGTTATTGTTGTAAGTTAAACCCACTCCACTATTCCTGTCAAGGTTCATTTAATTTTTGGATTTAATTTTTTTCTTTTATTTATCACTGAAGGGCTGCTTTCAGAGAAACAATGTAAAGAATCTTAGATTAATGTGATAGAGCCACAGAGGAATAAGGGAATAAATGAGTAATGTTAATAATATTTGTAAAAATACAGCTTGTACCAGTTAAATAATCTTATATTCAAGCAAGTCCTGCATCCTATAATTAAAATGTATCCGGATCGTACCTTGCAATGGTGGATCAAGTCAATTACAAAAGTGGGGTGGGGGTAGGGGGGGTTGCTGCCGGCCTGGCACATGTGCGTAGTTGCCTTTAAAAAGGTCTACACATGCACAGAACATTTAAAAATGCCAAAAAAAAACCCACCATGCCATGGCGACTGGGGAACTGGTTTGGGGGCATGTTGAGCCTGCTGTCCCTACCTGTTCGGTGACACAGTCACAATTTCTACTATTGGTTCACCTGAACCGGTAGCAACCCACCTCTGGAGTGGGGGCATTTAAGCCATTTGTGCACATCATATGCAGACATACTTATCCCTCCTATCTTGTCTTTTCCACTTTTTTTTCCTTCTCCCCTTTTTAAAATTTTTGTCTTTCTTTTTCTCCCTAGAGTAATAGAAACAACCAATAACCCCCCTAATTATAGAAATTAGACTTATTTGGGCCTTGGGTTTCTTTTGTTGGATTAGTTTTTAGTGCCTTCTAGTTGGTGTGGACATCTGGGAATTGCCTGGACAAGTCTCTGTAATTTTCTTGGTAAGATTTCAGAAGTAACTTGCCATTTTGTTCATTTTTAGGGCTGAGAAAGAGTGACTGGCCCAACTCACCATCTCCTCATGACTAGCCTGATGCCTTAAAGTTTTACACTAAACTGGCTCTTGGGGTATTATTTAATTTTTATTTGTTTATATCCCCACAACAACCCTGTGAGGTGAATGGGTTGAATTACTGGCCTAAGGTCACCCAGCTAGCTTTCACGACTAAGGTGGGACTAGAACTCACAGTCTCCTGACTTCTAGACTGGTAACTTAACCACTAGACCAAACCAGCTCTCGTCCTTATACTTTGTTATATTCTCATTATATTGTATGAGATCTTTTCCTTATTCAAGAAATAGCTCCCATGCATACCTTTGTGGAAACTCCATGGAGATATCTGGAAACGCATGCAATTCCTTTGGAAAAGTTTCCCTCATCCACACACATTTTATGTCTTGTTAAAGGATATAGCTGTAAAGAGAGGCAAAATACCTCCATTGTATAAATGTCTTGCTTAGCTTAATGCAACATGCTGTCCAGCCCAACACAGAGTGTGCATTGTGCTGATGAAAATAAAGCTAACACCAAAAGTATTTTTGTGTGATAAGATTTATGAGAGAGAGACTTGCTCGTGCTCTTAAAGGAACGGTCACACAGTTCTACCATGTCCTGTATTTTCCCTGATTCACAAGCCTTTATTAATCTCTTGGATGATGTGGCTGGCCAGGCAGCGTAAGGAAGTGTTGAAAGCAGATAATAGCAATAGCACTTAGACTTATATACTGCTTCACAGTGCTTTATAACCCTCTCTAAGCAGTTTACAGAGTCAGCATATTCCCCCAACAATCTGGGTCCTCATTATACCCACCTCAGAAGGATGGAAGGCTGAGTCAACCTTGAGTCAGTCAGGATCGAACTGCTGGCAGTCGGCAGAATTAGCCTGCAATACTGCCTTCTAACCACTGTGCCCCCACATCTCATTAAAGACAGCATTAGGTTTACTATTATATAAAATTCTACATTATACAACAGGAGGGGCTTCTTTGGGTGTGGCAATGCTGGATTACTCTACTGCAGGGGTGTCCAAACTTGGGAACTTTAAGACTTGTGGACTTCAACTCCCAGAATTCCCCAGCCAGCCATGCTGGCTGGGGAATTCTGGGAGTTGAAGTCCACAAGTCTTAAAGTTCCCAAGTTTGGACACCCCTGCTCTACTGCCAGGGCAGATGTTAGTTTTTTTGGTATAGGAGAGCAAAACAAGTGCCTATAAATCATTACTGCATAGTTTCTATAGGAACCTATGGAATTCCTCCTTTGGCTTCTTTGATTGTATCCAGGACAAACAACTGCCTCTTCTGTAAAACTCATCCTTTTTGATTCCAGGGCTAACATGATGGGTTTTGTGGTTGAGTTCTGTTTTGCTGGGGTTAAAAGGCATCTTGCCTCTCCAGTCGCTGTGTTTTTATTGGTATGTATTTGTATACATTTGTGTGGATCACCCTCATTCTCATCATACAGCAAAGTTGCATCTATTGCTGCGTTCTGTATTTTCTCTATGGACTGCCTTGAAGGAAGGAGGAGTGGTTGAGAGTCCTTAAGAACTCTGCAGATGTGGACAAACTTCAGTAGTCGCTTGCCAGAAAAAGATGTAAGCCTGTTCTTTGGATAATTAAATTCAGTGGAAGTTTTCAGTGCAAATATGCACCAGGTCAAACCCTGTATTAAAGAGAAATCCACTTTGGAAGCTCCACTTTTCTTATACAAGCAGAGGGTGGGGAGAAAGAGGCTTCTAGTGTGGATTTGTTTTTTTTCTGATACAGTGTTCTTCCTGATAAACGTAAAAACAGAAGACTATCAGGCCGACATTGCTCAGAAAACATTTCTGCTTCACAGCAGACCACAAAATGGGAGAAGGGAGAGCCAAGCTGAAGTGCTTGGTGGTTACCAATATTGCAAGCCAATAAAGTGGAATTTGACCCAAGTCCTTACAAATCATCCCAAATGTGTACAAGTAGTCCCCGACGTAACAATAGTTGTTAAGTGAGTTAAAGTTTTGCCCCTTTTTACAATCTTTCTTGTCACAGTTGTTAAATGAATCACTGCAGCTGTTAAGTTAATAACACAGTTGTTAGGTGATTCTGGCTCCCCTCCCCCCGGTTGACTTTGCTCATCAGAAGGTCACAAAAGGTAATCACATGACCCCGGGACACTGCAACCGTCATAAATATGAATTACTTGCCAAGCAGCCGAACTTTGATCACATATATAGTGATGGAGATGGTGCAACAGTCGTAAGTGTGAAAAATGGTCATCAGTTGCTTTTTTCAGTGCCATTGTACCCTGTTTTCCTGAAAATAAGACCTCCCCAGATAATAAGCCCAATCGGGCTTTTGAGCGCATGTGCTAAAATAAGCCTTCCCCTGAAAATAAGCCTCCCCTAAAATATTTAACCGCATACACAACCAGTCTCCGCCGTTTCCTAGAGAAAAGAGGGGAAACATGCCACATGCACCTGCAATCCATGCGGAATAGCCTTGCGGAGGCCGCTCCTGCAAACCCTAGCTACCGTGCCTCTTCTCTTAATGGCGGCCACAAATAGAGCGGCAGGCCCAGTGACGCTAGGGCTGGCAAGAGTGTGCCAGAAACAGAGGCAGAACCTCTGGTCCTCTCTGGATCAGCTGTTCCACGGGCCGAGGTTAAGGGGTTCCTGCACCTCAAAAATAATAAGACCTCCCCAAAAATAAGGTCAAGCGCTTATTTGGGGGGGTGAAAAGGGGAAACATGGTAACTTCAAACAGTCACTAAATGAATGGTTGCTGTAAGTGAAGGACTATGTAATGGAAATACCAGAATGTCTAAATTACATCTAGTATCACACTGATGCTTTCAGAAAAGATTTTGTACTTTTTAGCCAATTACATTTGGATATAGTTACATTTAATGGTTTGAAATGCTATTCAGAATAACAGAGTTGGAAGGCTGATTGATATTATTTTATACCTTGCGGTACATGCTCCAGACCAAAGCTGCATTTTCACGTTTGCCTCTGTAAGTGTTTGTTTTATTGCTGAGCCTCTGCTTCTTAAAAATGTTGTTTTGCAGTTTTATTCCTTGCTTATTTTTGAAGTGCTTGTTTTTATTATGGGTTTTTGCTGTTTTGTTTTATTGAATATTTTGATCGGATTTGCTTCAGCTATAAGGCAGCTCAGAAACAAAATAAATAAATATGTAAATAAAAAATGAAATTGCAAAGGGAATTGTTGTGATAAAGGCCAAGAATACCCATTAGAACAAGTATATTTCAAATCAAGCTAAAGTGGCTATTTCTCGTATTAAATGTCAGTGCTCTATCAGCTGGCTTCAGAACAAATCATGCACATTCAGGCTGTGTGCACATTAAAGAGTAAATCCTACTGAATTTAGCAAGGAGAATGAGGAGAGGGAAGGTTGCATGGCATCGCCGAAGTTTGTATGGCAACCCACTTGGGTAGAATGCACTTCAGACATTTTCTTTCTGAATAGATAGCAGGACTGAGGTATTTATGTATGTTTCAGTAGCATAAATAATTATCTGATTTCTTTTACAAGCACTCATTATCCTGTTGGAAAAATTGGCACTGACGCTTTATTTTATTTATCCCTAGCTTTTGCCACTAGAACAACTCGTGACAATTTTAGCTGTCCTTCTCTCTCTTTCTCTTTTAGAAAGGATTTGATTAATCTTAGGTGTGCATAAATAAGAAGAGTAAGATTAAAGTGGAATCCTTTATAATAAGACCCATTTTGTTTTGGGATGACTTTTTTTTAAGTTTCTCTCCCAGTTACAAAAAAATAGATAAATTGTTTTTTTTAAAAAAAAAACTACATTTGCTGTAGACAAGCAAGCATATAATTATGTTCTCCATTTAGCTCAGACCTCTTGTCTGCCCGCCATGCACGCCTGCCTGCCATGCACGCCTGCCTGCCATGCACGCCTGCCTGCCATGCACGCCTGCCTGCCATGCACGCCTGCCTGCCATGCACGCCTGCCTGCCTGCCTGCCTGCCTGCCTGCCTGCCTGCCTGCCTGCCTGCCTGCCTGCCTGCCTGCCTGCCTGCCTGCCTGCCTGCCTGCCTGCCTGCCTGCCTGCCTGCCTGCCTATCTATCTATCTATCTATCTATCTATCTATCTATCTATCTATCTATCTATCTATCTATCTATCTATGAATGATATAATATTCTTTTCCAGCTTCTCCACCTAGTAAGCAAGAGGAAAAACATTTATACTTATTCTTATGCTGTCAGAAGAGCATAAGGTTAAGTCAAACTCTTGTCTTTTTTACTCTAACTTGCAATCTTCTGAATTTGCCTTGTATTAAAACAAATACAAGAGAGAACCAATATGTACATCTCTGGATCAAGACTTGTTTAGTTTCAAGGGTAATTGGAGGATTAGGATTCATTGTGTTAAATTCGGGGTCCAGTTACATAAGGCATTACAGTACTATAGTTACATATCTTTAACCTTACAATATTTTGGAAAATCATAGTGTTTGAGTATTAAATATGAAAACACTTATATTCATTGTTTCATGTCAATAGAGGTTTCCATTCTGATTTTCTCTTGAAAATACTTTCATCAGGCAACTTCCTTGGTAGTAGCGGGGCAATAATATTCAGGAAGATATTACTAAAAATAACAATTCAGTGTGCATTTTGCAGATTGGATTTGCTTTCTCTAAAGAATAGAAGTCATTGGTCTAAATTTATTTTTTCAAATCACATATAATTCATTCTTCTCTGTTCTGTGAAATTGAATAGCTTTGTTTTCATGCAAACATACCCCACATTTTAATGTCTGTCTGTCTGTCTGTCTGTCTGTCTGTCTGTCTGTCTGTCTGTCTGTCTGTCTGTCTGTCTGTCTATCTATCTATCTATCTATCTATCTATCTATCTATCTATCTATCTATCTATCTATCTAAAATTAAACTGACATCCATTTCCTTGTTTTCTCCACAAGAAAACATTTGCCCTACTGAGAAACAGATCTGGATATGCCATAAAATGTTCTTACACTCATAAATCCAACATGGCAAAATTGGTTTGCTTTTAAACCATTCAATTTAAGACTTCTTGGCATGAGTAATAAATCACACACCTGGGTTGTGGGGTTGGCTTTTTTTTTTTTTTTTTGCAAGTAGAAATAAGTTTGTTTTTAGATTGTTCTGTTTGCCACCATTTTCTACTGGAACATGAATTTATTTTTATGTATTCCAATCTGTATTTTTTTAAAATTACTGTGGTTGCTTTTTGTTCTGTACTATCTACTTATAAATTGTCATCTTACTAGGAATTATCACTAACACATTCCAAGTCAGATCTGATACTAGATTATCTATGCCTTATTATAAGAAGATATTAGCTAATCTTGAAGTGAGGCAGATTAGAAGGTTTCAGTGGGCCAAGGTAGATGCAAAGGCAATATTCATTCAGAACAGTCTCAGATTTAGAGAAGTTTCCTTTTTTTAAATCCAAGATCCGCCCCCCCCCCAAAAGTCTTTAACCCAAAATGCTCATGTGTCTTTCACTAAGAAAGTTTTTAGCAGATAAACTTCCCATTAGAAGCTGACACCCAATAAGTTCTAATTGGTTTGACACTGACTGTCTACATACCAGAAGGTTACTGAGGGCAGCGATTCAGAGACAGCCCACCACAAAAAAAATCACAGTAAATTGTTAAAAATTAGGCATGATTACAAGAAAATGATAGCCTCTAAAAAAGCGTACATGGCTAAAATAGGGTCAAAACTAGAAATCTGAGCAAAAGGGTCAATCTCAATTTTCTTCTGGAACACTGTATTTATTGAATGAACATAAATTCCAATTCAATATGCCTATTCCAGCTTCAATTTGGAATGATTTGTATGCAAATTGATTTACTAAACCTAATCCCACATAAGTAAATTATTGATCCTAGTGTAATTTTTGAACACCTTCTCCCCTGGCTTCCAGTTTCAGTATAAGGATAATACTGAATATCAGTGCTATCAGTATCAGAATAATGATAAATCTATTATTCAATCTCTGAAATCTAACAAGACACCTAGAAAAGATTTTCTAGCCCCAGAACTCCTTAGGATAGCTATTGATTGGTGAGCCCCATTGTTAGCAGGGCTCTTGTATAAATAATACAGATTGCATCCCAGTTGGATGGAAAGTTGCCATTATAGTCTCCCTACATTAAAAAAAAGGGGGGGGATGGAGACCAAACATTATAGACCGATGAGCCTTATTGGATACGTGACTAAGCTATATGCAAAATAACCTTTTCAGCAACATAGAAGACTGGGTAATTTTAGATTGATTTTTACTGGGTCGTAGGTAAATCATTTTAAAAGAAGTTTAGCAAGGGCTGAGGCAAGTACCAAAAGATTATATAAATTATTTAATTGTAAATATCCAGGTACCCTAAACCCCAGACTGAAAGTATTTAGGGCAAAATTAGTCCAATGCTGATGTATAGTAGAGAATTTTGGGTCTTATAAAACCTTCCTCACTTAAGCAAGTTTTTTTAAGAAGCCTACTGGGAACTGGTATCACTAGCAATCGCAATAGCAGACTTATATACCGCTTCACAGTGCTATACAGCCCTCTCTAAGTGGTTTACAGAGTCAGCATACTGCCCCCAATAACCCAGGTCCTTGTTTTACTGACCTCAGACGGATGGCAGGCTGAGTCAATCTTGAGAGCCAGTAAGAATCAAACTGTTGGCAGTGGGCAGAATTAGCTACAATGCTGCATTCTAACCACCGCACCACCATAGCTCCTGACAAAAACACATCAGTCTCCAGGGTCAGAGCAGAAACATATATTCATTCTATACAAAACCACCCAATGATTTCACATATTGGCAGAGGATCCATTTAGTGGACCCTGATAGATAACAAAAATATGTTTTGTGGAACAGCTCAGCCTAATTCCTAGGAAAACTGACTTACCAACTTACTAAAGTTATTTCACAGCATGGATTTTGCATCCAATATTTACTCGCAACAGCCTGCCAGGCAGATTAAATTTTTAAGCAGACAGTCCTAAATATCAGTACTGTTAGAGTTTGCTGCAGCAATCACATCCAGAAACCACACACAGGTAACTGATTCATCTGGATTCATTAACTTCTCTTTATATATAATATAACACATGAAATAAGTATACAGTACCCAAACAGGTTTTCCAAGGTGGTAGCTGTTAGATCTGGTGAATGGATGAGGCAGACTCAGGCTAATAATAACAACAGCTCTTTATTAAGGAACACTATGTACAATCCAGCAAAGACTCTGTCTGGCAGCAGCCCTTTTATAGGGAGCTGTCAGATCTCTTAACCAATCACCTTTGAGTATTTTCCTGCTGGATCAGAGGACCTTGGTGGAAACTACCATACTGTCTGTCAGTATGTAACAGTAGCAAATACAAGCAAAAAGAAGCAGAGGAGAGAACAGTTTCAGTTTCAGTTCACAGCAGCAGACTAGTTTAGAGCTCAGCACATACTCAGAGCTTTAATACAGAAGTTAAGCTAAGCCACGCCCAGGCTCCTTGCTGTCTGAATCAGCAAACAGCCCCCATTGGCTGACCTTGTTGCCATGTCTCTTCCAGTCTGAACTCTAAGGCACTGACAAGTACCCAAACAGACATGGGGTTATTAGCAAGGAAAAAAAAATAGATCTTCAAATTGGCTGGCTAAGAACATTTACCATTTTCCAGGCCCCAAAATACCTATCCGTGAGTTAGACACAATGTTTAAGAGGGGGCTATTCTAGAAGCAAGATTTGAGTTATTGTATTTCATGGCTAATTACTGTATAGGCGCTTCCATCACTTGCCCCAATTGTTGAAGACATTGCTCATGTTTTGCTTGACTCTTAACTCTGTGCCCCTTTTAGGCTAAAATATTCAACATTCCTACTTGAAAGAACAATCCACAGGGTCGTGAACCACCGATTGTCCTATTTCTCCTGACATATACGTTATGAGTAGAACTACTAAGTCAAGGCAGTTCAGCTAAGAGCCCAGCACGCTGAACAGATCAGGATATCATGAAAAGACTATGTATTTATCTGAATGCTGATTCTTTGTACATTCATATTTTATTACCGCATTTTCTTTTATCTATTTTACCTTGGAATTAGATCCCGTATTTTTTTTACTTTAGTTTCTTTGATATAGTCGTAAATAATAAACTACAGCCACTTATGTAAGGCATAAGCTGGTGTTAGGTAAGGCACTGTAGCATATCACATCAGCGCGACAGGTCATTTTGATTTCACTGCGTGCCAGGTTGGTTTCCACAGTGTGTAGCACGTTTGTCACCTACTTTGCTTAGTATTTCAAGCACTGGATTAAATTTAATATTATCGCTACTAATGCCACATTGCCAGTATTCATAACGTCTTGCAAACTGGCAGGCTCACCAACCTGCAATGGGGAAAACCTTTTTTAACAGACAGAAACAAAACAAACTCATATGTTTACCATGCAATAGTAAAGAACATAAATCCAGTATTTCCACAACTTGGAAAGAGTTTTATGTCTTGTTCCTATCACTCGGTAGCTTAATTTAATTTTGATTTGTGCTGTGTTTTATTGATTTTTACTGACTTTACTAAGGCATTTCTGTCTCAATGATCACTTAATCTTTAGGTTATCTTTCCTCAACCAGATGCTTTCCAAACCCATTGGAAACATACATTGCAAGGTCGGTACTCAGCTGAGAATTATGGGGTGGGAGTACCAACACTTATGGAGAACACCAAGTTTGGCTATGCTGCTTCAGACCTCTATCTAAGGTCATGTGACAATTAACAGGAAAGGCTATCAATAGCTAGTATGCAGAGGTGGCATTCAGCAGGTTCTGACCAGTTCTGAAGAACCGGTAGCGGAAATTTTGAGTAGTTCGGAGAATCGATAAATGCCACCTCTGACTGGCCCCGCCCCATCTGTTCTCTGCCCCACGAGTCCCAACTGATCGGGAGGAAATGGGGATTTTGCAGTATCCTTACCCTGCCACACCCACCAAGTCACACCCACCAAGCCACGCCACAGAACCGGTAGTAATGAAAGTGTTACCTTTGCCATAATGGGCAGTTCTTAGATGTGGCGCAGCACTACGCAGTACACAATTGTGTAATCCTTTCATTTTGTACCGTCAAAACACAATAGGCAAATAAGAAACAGAGGAAGACATACTGGTCTTCTCTCACAGGCCTCCAGAGTTTCCTGCTATTCTGCAATGTATATATACAGATACAAAAAACATTTCCTTCTCAATATGATTTGAAATGGAGTTCTCTGTTGTCCCTGGCTTCATCACAATTGAATACTCATGTCTATTTACTGAAGAGCATTTCACTCGGAAAAGGGAATGCATAATATTAGCGCAGCCTTTGCGGAAATTTGCCATTCTCCTAAGTGAAAAGTACTTGAGTGAAGGGCCTATTTCAATAGCACAAGGGAGTGGGGAAAGGGTAGGCAGGAAGAGGGGGAAAACTGAAACTGTGGACTTTGTATTTTTTTTAGTAGGCTCTTTGTTTGCTCAGCAAGGTACACCACAATATAGGATTCCTTCTTCTTTCCCAGCTGTCCTCAACCCCTTTCTTTTTGCTGCTGTTTTAGAAGTCCTTTCTCAATAGACAACATCAAGTGGAACATGCTAAACAGAGGAAATATTTCGGCGCACCACAGAAGCCCATTGTATTGCAGAATAAAATTCAGAGGATGTCGCAGAGAAACTGATAATCAACTGATTTTGGTGGGGAGGACTGACCCTTATCTTAGCATTTCATGCGGAACCAACTATATTCTCCTCTCTTTTCTGCTACTATATTTGTATTATTGGACCTTCAAATAATAGGACATGGCAAGAAAAGGTTGTTTGTGTGTCTCTTTCCAACACATGAATACACACCTTCAATTTTCCTGCCTGTCTGTGAGCAACATTTCCAAGGTTCTCTAAATCAGGTGCAGACAGACTTGATCAGCAAAGGATCCCAACGGTGATAATGGGACCCTAAGACAAAGTGTGCACATCAGCAAATAGCGTGGTGTGTTTCTTAAAGGACTTGAAATATTTCCCATGCAATTACATGTTAAACAAATGTTCACTGAAATATTTAAATGTGCTGCTGAATGTAGGATTCCAGGGACAGAAAAAGGATTAGAGCAGGGGTGTCAAACTCAATTTCATTGAGACCCGCATCAGGGCTGTGTTTGATCTCAGGGGGCCAGGTAGGCATAGCCGATTGGATAGGTGTGGCCAACTGGGTGGGCATGGCCAGCTTTATGCCATTCACTGGGCGTGGCTGACTGGGTGGGCATGGCCAGCTTGATGCTACTCCCCAAACTGATGGCATGTTTCCTCTTTGTATTGGATAAACTGGGCCGAAGCCATGCTGGGCTGATGTTTCTTCTTCAAATTGGGTAGGCAGGGCCTAAGCGATGAGACATTTTCCAGGACGGCCCCTTGGGCCAGATCCAGTGGTGGGTTCCTGATTCCATTCCAACCGGTATGGTTGGAACGGCCCTGGAGTCACCCACATGCCCGCGCGGGGCACATGCATGCAGCTTGCGCATCCGTCGTACTTACCTGCGACACTTCCTCAAGCCTCCACGATGCTCCAGCTGCTCGGCGGAGCATGGCGCAAGTGCTGTACGTGCCATGTGCGTGCGTGGAAGCGGCAAAAGCTTAAAGCACAGGTAAGGAGCAAGGGCGGGTGGGTGGGTCCTCCGGAGCACCGTATCAGAATGGTATCCGATGCTCCAGGCAGGCTCAGGTACGCCTGTACTGGGGCGTACCACCTGCAACCCACCACTGGCCAGATCCAACCACATTGTGGGGCGGATGCAGCCCGCAGGCCTTGTGTTTGACACCCCTGGTTAGAGGGAGCTGCATGGCCGTCTCTGTTTTAAACAACTATCCTGCTACACTTTTTCTAATTTTGCATTTCTCTTTCCAGCTGGTACACAAAAGTCATAGCTACAAGGAAGGCTTCTGTAGATGCTCATTTGGCTAAAGGTTTTTGGCACAGGGGAGTTGTTCCCTTCTTTTTTTTCTTTTTAGGTGGGAAAATCATTGGCAGGTTAGCTGATCCAAATCCCTCACATTCATCCCCACTGACCATGCTTTTCACCAATAGATGGAAACTAATCAACCTAAAGCTAAGGAGAAATTTCATGACAGAACAATTAATCTGTAGAACAGCTTGGTCCTAGAAGTTGTGGGTGCTCCATAACTTGGAGGTTTTTAGAGATGGGACAACCATTTGTCTGAAGTGGTAGAAGGTTTCCTGTCTGAACAGGGGGTTGAACTAAAAGACCTCCAATGTCACTTCCAGCTCTGTTATTCTGTTACTCTGTTACGGGTTTCTGTGGAGAAAGGTCCCAAGAGTCAAGTTGGCAGCGAGGGCCACACAATCAAATCTCAACCCCTTTTCAGATACGTTGATTTTTCTGACCCCAGAACAGAAACTATATATCTAAATAATGCCTGTTTAATTTGCCTTCCTGGCTTTCAGTTTTGATATTCCTTCTGATCCATGGGATGGGACGTGGGGTTCATGTTGCCTCTGGAAGTCTCTGTTGGTGTGAAGAAGTGCTACTTCACAAATATAGGGGTCACGAGGCCTTGTTGTGCATGTCAGCCTAGAGGCCACTTGGGCAGAATGCATGCGTACTGCTCCCCATGCTGCGCAGCCTGTTCAGCCTGATTGCTGAGATGAAGATGGAATTACTCCAACTAGTAGGATTGGGGAACTTTAACTAATCTTTCTTCAGTTCATGGCTGCCATGACAACCATAGTCCTGGCCCATCTTTCTGGGACATTTTTTGATGCACGTATCATGGTTTTGCAGTGGTTCTCCTTCTTAAATGAGGAGTTGGAAGGAACCTTGCAGGTCATCTAGTCCAACCCCCTGCCCAAGCAGGAGGCCCTACATCTGCCTCTACCTGGGATCAAACTCACAACCTCCTGATTGTGAGGTGAGAGCTCCGTCTCTAGGCCACAGCAGCAGGTGCAGATTGATTCCCCTCAGACTTGGTGAAAGAAGACAAATCTATTTATTTTTTATACATTTATAGTTTTGTCTGCCTAGCCAAGAGTTTATAGTTTTGGCTGCCTGCCTAGAATGGGTAGCATTCATGAAATATTAATAAATAAATAAAATAAATAACAGTTGTAAGGGAAACACTTTTTAATTTCGCATTCAGAAAATAGTTATGAAGTTTAAAACCTTTACAGAAATATTTTTCAGCATCACTCGCGTGAGCTATTCATGCTTAGGCCTCACTTTGTTGTATAAGAAAAAGAATAGCTGAGGAGGGGTTTTTTTGTACCGTACACAACCTGCTATTTTATAATATTGATTGGTTCCTGTATGTGAATGTACAACATTGTCTCCTCAACTCTTTGAACAATTCCGAGAATTCCGAGATGTCAGTTTGGATTTTTAACTCTATATGGGACTTGCCTACCTGTGGGATCGATCCGTTTATTTATTTGGTGTTTGTATCTAGTATGATGTACAGTGAATGGAATAATCAATGAGGGCGGAGGAGCTGAAAAAGGACCAACTCTGAGAGGAAATGTGTGAGTCATACCTCAAGCCCATTGCTTTTTCCTCCTCCCCAACTCCACACATGACAGACAGCTACAAGCGACATTGTCTGACAAAAATGTGTCGAAGTAAGCCATCATTCTGAAGTGTTGATTCTGCTATTTGATTTGGGATTAAAGATGCTGTTGCAAACCCATCTGTTCCCATTATGTAGATGTCCTTGAGAGTTTAGATTTCTACTGATAAAGCCTCACGGTTGTGAGTGGTAGCTGAGAGAGCAGAATTAGCTGAGCCCTGTGCCGTGGAAATTATCTGCTTACAAGTTGACCTCCATGCTTTATTTTCCGGGAAGAATAAGGTTTCTTTTGTTGTCTTCTCACATGGAACTTTGCTAATTGCTGGCCAAATGCTTTGCAAGGGAGACAATCACAAGAGGTATCACGGAAAAGCTGGACTCTAAGCTATCAACCACACAGAAGGGAACATTTCTTGCTCTAAGCCGTCATGCCATACCTATGAACAATTGTCTTTCTTTCATGTTACACAGAGACGGGAGGAGTTGCTCGGCTTTCCTCACATGTCGAGATCTATAGCCTAAAAGCATTTATTTAGTTGTTTGTTTGATAGATACTCAATCCCAACTTTTCTTCAGAAGAACAAGGTGTCATATATAGCACTTTCCCCTCCAAGCTTCACAATAGCTTTGTCGTGCAGCAAGGTAGGCCAAGAGAAAGATTGGATAACCAGACAACATTAGAAGATAGGACTCCGTTGGGTGGAAGAAGTGATCCTTCTCTACAGCTATGAAACTCATCTGCCTTCTCCAACAATTGGAGGAGATCTAGAAACAAAAGGGGAGAAGTCATATTGCTCATGTGGACTTTCAGGCTGGTATATCTAAAAGTTCTTCTATTGCTTGACTGGTGTGTGTGTGTGTGTGTAAGGTGGGACAGTTTAGTAGTGGGTCTCTGGCGGGGGTGGGTTCCTGCAAGTTCTAACCTGTTCTATAGAAGAGGTTCCACAAATCTACAGTGCCGTTTAGAACCGGTTCCAGCTCCCTCCCTCCGCCCATCCACACATCAAGATGAAGAGCGAGAGGAGGAATTCTGTGAGTTGAAGTCCAAAAGTCTTAAAGCTGTCAGGTGTGAACACCCCTGGGGTTTTTTTCTAAAGGATTAGGGGTACAAGGGTCTTGTAACTTGACAGCTTTAAGACTTGCACACTTCAATGCCAGAGTTCCTGAGCCAACATGACTGGAGGAGGAATTCTGGGAGTTGAAGTCCACAAGTCTTAAGTCTTAAGTCTTCAGGTTTGAAGACCCCTGGGTTTTTTTTCTAAAGGGTTAGGGGTGCAAGGGATTTGTAACTTGACAGCTTTAAGATTTGTGTGCTTCCAATGCCAGAGTTTCTGAGCCAACATTTTGGTTGCTATGCAAGAGTGTTGTTAAGTGAGTTTCACCACATTTTACAGGTTGGCCACGCCCACCCAATCACATGGCTGGCAAGCCACTCCTACAAAGCAGGCCACACCTACAGAAGAGGTTCTAAAAAAATTTGAAACCCACCACTGGTCTCTGGTACTCCCCTCCGTAGTGAAATTCAATTTTTTTTACTACCAGTTTTGTGGGCATAGCTTGGTGGGTTGGTGTAGCTTGGTGGGTGTGGCTTGATGGGTGTGGCAGGGGAAGGATACTGCAAAATCCCCACTCCCATCCTACTCCAGGGGAAGGATACTGCAAAATCTTCCCACTCCACTCTGGGGCCAGCTAGAGGTGGCATTTGCTGGTTCTCAGAACTTCTCAAAATGTCCGCTACCAGTTCTCCAGAACCTGTCAAAATCTGCTAGATTTCACCCCTGCTCCCCACCAGATGTTGCAGATACAATTGTATTTTATTCCCTCCCCATTTGTCTTCCCAAGAGGCAGTTACATAAGATAAGGACCTCTCTCTGCTTCTCCCCTCTCCTTCTCTGCTGCTTCTTATGCGATGCACCACTTGGCATGTAACACAAGCATGGTTTTGTGTGTCAGCCATCATTGGCCACCTTCTGAAAGAGGCTTGCCAGGTAATAAACTAAAAGCAATCCTGTTTACTGTTATTTCTAGATTCATAGACTGTTGCAGCTTGTTATTGTTCCAGGATCACTTTGAAGGCCAGGCATCTAAAGGGTTGTTGTTTTTTCAATTTTATTTTCCCTGATGCTGTTGGGATAGGACTCACTTCAGTACACAACCTACACTCCTGTCATCTAGAATAGGATTCTCACCAGGCTAAAGGTTGACTCAGCCTTCTATCCTTCTGAGGTAAAATGGTAAAATGAGGACCCAGATTGTTGGGGACAATATGCTGACTCTGCAAATTGCTTAGATAGGGCTGTAAAGTACTGTGAAGCCGTATATAAGTCTAAGTGCTATTACTTAGCACTTAGACATGATAGCAGTGTTCCAATATCTCAGGGGTTGCCACAAAGACGAGGGAGTCAAACTATTCTCAAAAGCACCTGAAGGCAGAACAAGAAGCAATGGGTGGAAACTAATCAAGGAGAGGAGCAACTTAGAATGGAGGAGAAATTTCCTAACAGAACAATTAATCAGTGGAACAACTTACCTCCAGAAGTTGTGAATGTTCCAACATTGGAAGTTTTTAAGAAGATGTTGGATAACCATTTGTCTGAAATGGTGTAGGGTTTCCTGTCTAGGCAGAGGGTTGGACTAGAAGACCTCCAAGGTCCCTTCCAGCTCTGTTATTCTATTCTACTTTTAAAGGGGACAACATCACAATGCCCACAGCTTGAGAAGAATGTGTGGAAGGAACCCCAGCCTAGCACGGATCTGAACAGTCGAAATGCTAAGAGGTACATGAGCCAGTATGAAAAATTGGGGCAGAGGAAGGGTACATTATTATTTTTATTTATTTTTTTTAAATGAGAAAGGGTTAATTGGCTTCCTTTATGTTCATCTCTCTGGTCACTTCCTCAGTCAGCATAATTCAGTTCTGCTTCCTCTCTGCAGTTTGCTGATGGTAGAAGTATAATCTGAAAAGAAACTTGAAAACTATTAAAGTAGCCAACATCCAGTGATGTCCCTGTTTTGTAAATTGAGTTCAGGCATAGGCTATCTATCTGTTTGGCAGCAGCGGTGGGCTCTCTCTCTCTCTTTCTCTCCCCCCTCCCCCCTTTGGTTTGAATTTTACTGTTTAAGATTGCTGAGTTGCTTTTGAAGGTGGAGTGAGGTCAGGGTAATATCAGAGTCACACATTACTGTCTTTGCTAAATTTATACGAGTGCCCTCTTTTAAAGATTGAAGAACTTGAATCAAGCATTTCTGGCTTCAGCAAATGTTGCCTTTGTTTTGGTGTGTGTGTGTGTGTGTGTGTGTGTGTGTGTGTGAAGAAGCTATGGATTGTATGGACATGAGAAACAACTCTTGTTTAGTTAATTAATTCAGCTGGGAATGATAAGAGAGGTGGCCCATCCACTATGGAATGGGGGCAGTGGTGAAATTCAATGTTTTTTGCTACCGGTTCTGTGGGTGTGGCTTGGTGGGCGTGGCAAGGGAAGTACTGCAAAATCCCCATTCCCTCCCCACTCTGAAGCCAGCCAGAGGTGTATTTGCCGGTTCTCCAAACTACTCAAAATTTCGCTACTGGTTCTCCAGAACCTGTCAGAACCTGCTGAATTTCACCCCTGGATTGGGGGGGGGGGGGAATCTGATTTAGTTAGATGAATTACAAAACATTTTCCATTGCATCCCAAACCTGTTGCCTGCCCTCCATCTATTCCTTTCAGGTATCCACTTATTGTAAATTAGACTTTTATATCCAGTCAACTCCAGATAATTGACAGGCTGTTTCTACATGCTAGGAGTTATAGTCTGAAGTATTAGAAGAGTACTAGCTTGGTGATGGAAAAATCACTTTAATATCTATCTTTGCTTCTCCAAGCCTTATGGAGCCAAAGTGGCATATGAAGGGCAAATAAAGCATTAAAACCAGTGAAAACAAAGGTGAGACATTAAAATAACAGATTGCCCACAGAATAATTCACTGGGGGGTATCTTAAAACATTATCTCAATTAAGTACATTATCTCAAATTTATTTTATTAATAAATAAGTAAATTTATAACGGGAGGCCCTGTTTGAAGAGGTCATTGGGTTTCTTATGAAGATATCCTCAAAGATGGCTTAAATTCCCACGGTATGTGTTTAATATAGTATATCTGATGTTCCTATTCCCACTTGAACCATACCAAGCCTATTTGGGTATAACATTCATCGTAACAATAGCCATAAACTAATTCTAAAATATTAAAGCAAAAATCATACAGCATAATAACGAGGGAATGGTTCTCCCCCTTCTTTTCTATTACAATGCTGATGTTCCATCAGGGAGAAGAATCATTGTTCTTAAGAGAGCAATTATTTTCCAGAGCTTCAAATTTGCCCATCAGGCAAATTCCCCTTATCTTCAAACATCATCAAGCTTAATACAATCTGTCAAAAGAACCATAACTTAATGTTAAATCTGACATTTTTCTCTTGGGCAAAAAATTAGCATTCACGAAAGGGATCGAAAATTAGCTAAGGATTCCGTTGGAGGAGGGAGAAAAGACAAGTTTTGCCAATTTCACTTTCTCCCTGTAGATCTCAAAACTTCCTTCCATGCTGACCAGAGGAAGTTGCAAGCAGTCCAATGGAATTGAAGGTCTGTACAAAAAAGAGAGGGAGGGAGAAGAGAACTCCATAGATGGACTCTGTTGAAAGTGTGTATGGGAGAGTCTCAGTCATCTATGTCGTATTTGTCCCCAAAGGGCTTTTTCAAAAGGCAACTAGACTTTGTTTTTCCTTGAAGACATTTCACTTCTCCTCCAAGAAACTTCTTCAGTTCATAGCAGTTAACTGAAGAAACTTCTTGGATGGGAAGTGAAACTTCTCCAAAGAAAAAAGAAAGTCCAGTTGTCTTTTGAAAAAGCACCTTTGGGATGACTCTGTTGTGAAGATTTGGCTTAATTACATAGCTAGCTCATTCTTAATACAGGTTTGTCCAATGTGAATCTTTTATGAATGGATCCTTACTGTCTTCTTTGAACTCCCGAAGGTGCTTTTTGAAGAGGCAACTGGACTTTCTGGTTTTTCTTTGAAGACATTTTGCTTCTTATCCAAGAAGCTGCTTCAGCTCTGACTGGATGATGGGGAAGGGAAGGATTTATACTCCTTGCAGACAGCTGGTCATTTGCATTCTTTTAGCGAGTCACTAAGGCCACCTGGAAGTTTATCTGTGTACGACCTGAGTCGTACAAATGGGTTTGGAGCCTTCTTGGAACTGTTGAAAGGACAGTGTTGTAGACTGGAGATAGTTGATGTCATATCCCTCTCCCTCTGTTGAGAGAGGGCTATTCAGTTTTGACATAGATGATCTCTTTGACCCTTTTTTCAAATCAGCGGTCCTCTCCATCCAAAATGTGGACTTCGCTATCTTCAAAAGAGTGGCCTTTTAAATGCAGATGGACTGCTGAATGTAGTCCTGATGGGTTTGTACTCCATGCATTTATGAAGCAGTTGTTTTGTTTCCCCTAATGTATGGACCTGCATAGGGCTCACTGCATTGTACTGCATATACTGTACCTTGTTGCTCAGTTTGTGTCTGGGTGTTTTATCCTTGGGCTGGACAAGCTTCTGCCTTAGTGTATTCTTGGGTTTGAAGTGTGCACATCTGTTGTGTTGGCTGAAGATCTTCCTGAGCTTTTCCGATATTCCTGCAATGAAAATGACAACCTTGCTTCATTTATTTTTCTCTTCATTGTCTGTTACAGAGGAGCTCTGTAGGATCTAAAAAACTAAAGCACATTAAGGAATCCCTCAGAACGTGTGGCTATCATCAAATCTCAAAAAAGACCCTATAGGATCTCCTCCATAACAGACAACGAAGAGAACAATAAGACAACAAGAAAACAATAACAGGAAAACAATAAAGGAAGCAATGTTGTCAAGACAATTTCCGTGGTCCTGTGGCCATCATGACTATAACCACATGGATTGTGGTTACCTTTCCATTAAAGTGGTACCTATTTATCTATATTCATTTGCATGCTTTTAAACTGCTATAGGTTAAATAAAAAAGGGTGAGAGCATACAACCTCCTCTCGTTCCTTTGCTGACCTGCAGTTGGTCTGTTTTGCCAGGACCTGGCCCCAACTATTTTCTGCTCCCGTTTAAACTCATCCAGCTCTTCAATTGGTAGGAAGATGTCCCTGCTGATAGATAATGATCGGTATGCCCTGTGGGCAAGGCATCCTCAGGTGTGAGATTCATTCCTTTAGGAGCTGGACCTTCCACTCTCAATATCTAGAAAAATCTAGATAAAGAGACATTTTCAGCAGTCATTTGCTCGTTCCATGATTTTAATATCTGTGTCATTGTTCATTTGAATGTATGGTTTTTGCTGTCTCTGTGCGTCTGCGTTTCATTTATGTTTCCCACCTTGAGACATTGCCCAAATAGAAAGGCAGGATATAACTCAAATAACCAAATGCAAATACATAAAAGTTAAACTCCCATGAACTTTGGGGGAGGGGGGTTCTGTCAACCAGTTTTCTTGGAAAATATAAAAGGAAAAATAAATAAATTAGTGCCTGGAGTTTGAATGTGAGCTCACCTGCCCAGGAAAACAAACCAATAAATAAACAAGAAAGGCAAGCTTTTATTGTAAGGATGGCAGAAGGGGGTGGGAAGATGCGACAGACACTTTTTGGTTACACAGACGTTTTCTAAAAGATTGTGTGCCCCGTGATAGCCAATTTTGTCAGTCTCCCCCCCACCCCAATTTTTTTTCACGAATGATTACAACTTGTTAAAATTCCAAAAGTGCTCACAGCTCATAGGGTTGAAGTTATTGGAGAACAGATGAGTTAATTCTAGAATCTCCCATTTCCCCAGCAAATGATTTTTAATCTAGATATTTTCTCTCCTACTGACAGTAGGCTGATATAATGACAACATCCAGCTCTTCATCTCTACACTCAGCTGTGCAGGTGAAGCTATAAGTGCACTGCTCCAGTGTCTGGAGACTGTTCAGGTTTGGCTATTGATTGAAGGGTCATCTGGGACAAGAATGTTTCCAGCATAGGTCTTGAATGGGGTTGCATTTTCATATTTTGGATCGGTCTGTAGCTTGGAGTCTTCCTGAACGTGCTTTTGTACAATGAGCAGGTGTGGCAAGTGTGGCCAGGAGAACCTTTGTAAAGGTTGTGATGCTCTCTCGATCCAGAGGCCCTTCAGATGGTCATTGGTAGCTTGGTCAATTCATGGTTGGACTGTTGGGCTATACTACAGGGTGCTGCTCTTGAAGACTATTCTGAAGCTACAGCTGGTTTAAAATGCAGCAACATGGACAGTAATGGGCACTCCTCATTATGCTTATGTGTCACTGCTTTTACACAGGCCACAGTGGTTGCCAGTGAGCTTCCAGCTGCAGTTTAAGGAGTTGGTTGTTGCCTACAAACACTTCATGGACTAAATCTTGATTACCTACAGGATACAATTGTTTCTGCATGCCCCATACATTCAGGTTGAGTGAATGTGCTCCAGATCATCTCAACTAAACATTGTTTTGTGGGACTAAGGAAGTGCACCTTCTCTGCCACAATCCCCATTCTCTGGAACAGGATCCCCCCAACCCCCAAGATATGTATAGCACCCATTCTCCTGGGATTCCAGAAGGTTCATAAGGGCTGGCTCTATTCCCAGGTATTGGGGTAGTGTGATTCTGTGTTTATATATTGAGATGTTGAAAGCTGCCTAGAGTTTCTTGGAGTGGGTGGCCATAAATCATCGTCATCACTTCCTCCTCCTTCTTCCTCTTCCTCTTCTCCTTCCTCCTCCCCCCTCCTCCTCCTCTTCCTTCTTCTTCCCACTCTTGCTTTCCTTTCCAAAGAACAACAACAACAAAACAACTCTTCTCAAATGGAGGAAAGAAAGTTCAGGCCATATTGGAACTCAGCTTAAGCAACAATAGGATTTGGTTATCTTGAAATGAAAGAGGAAGGAAAGATGTGCTGGTTGGAATCTTTCTTAAGGAGAAATGCATAACTTTTTTCATACATCTAATGATATGAAAATACATTGACTATTTCCATTCTAGTCAAGGGCCAGCAACAGCCCAACTGTTCTCCTTTGTGCATGTTCCATTAATGCTAGCGAAGTGGGTGCATTGCAGCCCCCTTGAAAACTTTTTAGGCTTTTCCCTTTTTTCTTCTTGAGCACTTTGCCTGAATCTTCTGTTGGTATGACAACATTTTTCATTCGTTGGACAACCTGGAGAAAAGAAAGGAAGGCTGCAGCAGCAAATGAATGAAAGCAAATTTGGCTCAGCCACTTCTTTTCTTTTCAGGCATCTACTCCTTTTGCAGACTGACTTTTGCAGACTGACCAGACTGACATTTAAAATATTACCTTTGTTTAGGATCAGCCCAACTGATAGGCAGAGTGAAATAAGCAGATGCTGGAGCCAGTCATGGCTATGGGATACAGTGCTGTCCATCGTGCAAATCTAGGACCTCTAAGCAAGACACAGGCACAGTGGATGTTAGGTTGAAGTGAAATTCAATTTGTTACATAGGAATGAGGTGCCGTCTTGATCTTGGACTCAGACAGCAATATTTCAGCTTTTTAGTATAGTCTACAACCCCGGTATCGGTATGCAAATGCCAACCAATTCTAACTCTGCTTAGTTTTCCAGAGGCACCTCTGCTGCCACTGAGCAGATCAAATTGGTCTTTGTGGCTTTTTAAAAAGCTGCGGATAGTGGGACTTAATATATCTCAAATGGCAATTTATTCCGTAGGTTGAGAGGCTGGTATCAAAAAGTCATTCTCTCTTTTGCAAAACTCAGTGTAATGACCCCTCAAAGGCAGTTAAGTGCGACGGTCTCCTTTTCTATGATGCCACATTGACGCCAAGGGAAATAATGTCTGCATCTTCCTTTCAAGTATCTTATACTGGAGAGTCAAGGACCAGAGGGAAAGGAAGAAATTAATAAACATTTCTCTTTCTTCTGAAGAGTTTACACTGGTGTGAAAGTCTAGCCTTAGTATTAACCAGTGGTGGGTTCCTATCAGTTCAGACTGTTAGTGGTTTGGCGGCTTGGGTCGCTGGAACCGGCAGCGACCCAGGCCTGCCACACCCCCAAACCGATTCCCCGGGCAGTGCTGTCGATGCCACCATCTTGTTTTTCAGTTCTGCGCATGCGCAGAACAATTTTAATTGCAATGCATATGCATGCGCATGAGTGAAACGGCAGTAGTGCCTGACAGAACCCACCCCTGGTATTAACCTCCACTGAAACACTTAGGCCATTGAAGACCTTAGACCACACCTGGAATACTGCATCCAGTTTTGGTTACCACAGTACAAAAAAAGATGTTGAGCCTTTGGAAAAATGCAAAGAAGAGCAAACTAAGATGATTAAAGGCCTGAAGACAAAAGAAGAACAGTTGCATGATTTGGGCTTGGCTAGTCTAGGGAAAAGAAGGACGAGGGGTAACATGATAGCAGTATTCTAGTATTTGAGGGGCTGCCACAAAGTAAGGGGGGGTGGGTGTCAACCAATTATCCAAAGCACCAGAAGGCAAGACAAGAAACAATGGATGGAAACTGATCAAGGAGAGAAGCAACTTGGAATTAAGGAGAACCTTCCTAACAGTGAGGACAATTAACCAGTGGAGCAGCTTGCCTCCAAAAGTTGTTGGTGCTTCAAAGATTTTAAAGAAAAGACTGGACAATCATCTATCTGAAATGGTATCGGGTCTCCTGCTTGAGCAGAGGGCTGGAGTAGAAGATCTCCAAGCTCTCTTCCAGCTCTATTCTGATCGATTGAAAGAAAAAACTCCCCTTTTATATGGGGAAAAACAGGTCAGACTCTTGAATCGGGATGTAGTTCAGGTTTGGGACAAGCTCTTCTTTTCCAGCCTTGAAAAGTGCTCTGAAATTATGATGAAAACGCATCCTTATTACAGTAACTTCCAGGGTGTGGAAATGATAATTCATTCTTTCCAAAAACCTATTCAGGGCACTCAACAGCAACTATTTATTTATTTGTCAGTAGAAAGTTGCATAATGGATTGAGCTGTACTCTTAATGATAGCCTATTACCCTTAAAGTTCTATCCTCTAACAATAGGAGCTGATATTCTACTTTATTAGAAAGGATCAGGATTAAATTTCAGAATAAACAACCTTCTTCAATATATTCTGTGTACACAATATCCGTATGAGTCCCTATGTTTTCTGCAGTTTGATTGGTTAGATGCTGTTGTGATGGTGCTCTTTTCTTCCCCCTCTGTCTCAACACCCTGCAGTAGGAGGGATAAAGATGTATTCAGTGGCTAAGCCTAACACAGATGATTTTACAAAAATCAGGAAAGAAATGTCTACCATTTATATCTCGAGATGATTTATTTCTTCCTTGACCACAAAGGCACTGTGGAAACAAAACCTCAGTTACAGGATTCTGTGGATAAACACATACAGTACATAGCGTTGGGTGATAGTTAAACAAAGAGTTGGCGCTTTTGCCATGCTATTCTCATCTCCCTTCCTTCCTTTAACTTTATTTTTTTTTAAATGTCTTCATTTTTTAAAGCAAAACCTACACACTGTCTCTCCACTGAAGCTTATAATCAGAAACCATCCCACTGAAATGCTTGCTATAATGGCTGTAGTGAAGATTCTCTACTTCATCTGTTGTAGCAATCTTAGCACCATAAGTTAGATTCTTCTTCAGGTTTGCAGCTACTATTAACAAGAGCAATAGCACTTAGATGTATATACGGCTTCACAGCCCTTTACAGCCCTCTCTAAGCGGTTTACAGAGTCAGCATATTGCCCCCAACAATCTGGGTCCTCCTTTTACTGACCTTGGAAGGATGGAAGGCTGAGTCAACCTTGAGCCTGGTGAGAATTGAACTCCAGACTGTGGGCAGAATTATCCTGCAATATTGCATTCTAAGCACTGCACCATCACGGCTATTCTTTTTTCATCCTTTACTCATTTTTCATGTTGATGTCACTGACATGAAGAGGGAAGGATAATGCATGTGGAAAGATCAAGATAAGGAAGGAAGGTACGGTTATGAAGCCTCTATTTTGAGAACTGGGCCATCTGCAGAGAGTATCTTTAGCCACTATAGAAATCAGAGTTGCTATTCAGCCGGTTCTCTCTGGTTCGGGTGAACCAGTAGTGACGGCTGCGAGAGGTTCCACCCAACCACCCTGACGTAATGCGTGAGCACTGTGCATGCGCAGAAGTTGGTGCGAATGCACAGATGTGCGCACGCTCACATTTGCGAACCGGTAGGGAAGGTAAGTGAATCCCCCCATTGAGCACAAGGATGATGGACAAATTTAAGGAACAATTTGTGGGAGAAGAAAATCTTTTAGAGACTGTAGCACCAGGAGTTTGCCTTCTAGCTCAGGTACAGCTTGTTTGCACTTACCTATGGAAATTTATCCTCTGTATATACTATATTGGCAGCCATTAGAAGCCAACATGGAGAGATTCAACCTGGAAATAAGGAGAATTTTTCTGACAGTGAGAACAATCAACCAATGGAACAGCTTATCTTCAGAAATTGTGGGAGCTTCATCACTGGAAGTTTTCAAGAAGAGACTGGACTGTTATCAGTCAGAAATGGTGTAGGGTTTCCTGCTTGGGCAGGGGGTTGGACTAGATGACCTACAAAGTCCCTTCCAACTCTGTTAATTTCTATTTGTAACATAAGGACAAAGAACTGATGCCATCCCCATAGGACATAAACTTGATCACTTGAATATGTGAAACTTAAATCACTTTTTGGACCAACTATATTGATTCATATCTATGATCACAAAAAAAAAATCCACTTGCCAAAAACTAATTAGAAATGCTTCAGGAATCCTGGAAAGTGTAGGTGGGAGGCAGGAGTTCTAATACAGCATCATAACATCACAATGCTACTCTGCCTCTTATGTACAGTATGTGCATACTATATTATATCATAAATACCAAAGGGTGGA
Organism: Natrix helvetica; assembly: GCF_964273705.1. Lineage (NCBI taxonomy): Eukaryota > Metazoa > Chordata > Lepidosauria > Squamata > Natricidae > Natrix > Natrix helvetica. The sequence goes on along the minus strand of NC_138548.1, from coordinate 159,496,069 downwards.
TCTTGGCTCATATTTATTTTGTAGTTTTGTGTCATTGTTAAGAATGGATGCCTATAGTGATACTACTTCTAGTGATAGCAACAGCAAGAACACTTAGGCTTATATATTACCACATAGCACTTTGCAGCACTCTCTTGAGCGGTTTATAATGTCACATAACTCGAAGGAATGGTTGCTTGGTATCTGAGTACCTGCTGTGAAAAAAAACACAAATTTAAGGTTGATCTATCCCCAATTATAACATGGTGAATTGGCCCCATTTGCTTGCTTTTTAGGTAAAGATGCCAAGATGCATTTCTAATATTTTTATTTTTGTTTTTAAATTTTACCATCAGTTTATTGTTTGGGAAGTTTTGATAAGTAATATGCATCATCTGGATGACTTCTAACAAACAGGCAGGTGAGAATTAATTAATTTCAAAGTCACATTATAAAAGTATCATTCCTACGGTTTCATTAATATGTGAGACTAAAAGCTGTAGGTTAATATCTAACGTTGACCTTGATGGTAATTTCCAAGTTGACCTAAGTAGGCTTTTCTGCCTATGTGATTATAAATGTGTTTACAACAGAGGAAAGGGAACTAAATGTGAAGGAAAAGGCATGGTAAAAATAAACGGGAGACAGTATGGAGCTAATGAAGTGGAAACTTTTCCAATGGGGCAAAAGCTCAGCAAGCAGAAAAAGAATAAAGAAGCCAAGAAACCAGAATGGGGGGTTATTATTAGTTTTTTTTTTAAAGGAATTAAATCTGTAAAATGGCAATATCCCTGGAAGATGGATAGACCCTATGTCCACTCATATTGGAAATAAATATTCAGGATACTTATTATTTTGTTTATAAAAATAGACATTATGAAAATTCAAAGATGCCTAGGAGCACAGATTTTGGAGGAAGGGGGTGGGAGGAATCCAGAAGAAAGGAGTTTTTGTTTGTTGAGTTAAGGACCAGTCTTGATTAGCTTGTTTGTTAGAAAAGTAAAAAACTGTGTCTGATTATGCAGAAAAGCTTTTAAGTGTTGCTTTACAAATATTTTATGATCTAATAAGTAAGGGGTTTCCCACTGCTTTTAATAAACCCTCTGAATGAAATCCTCTTCCCTCATTGCGTTGTTTTCACATGATGAGCCTGATCTCCTAATCATGGTTTGTAAAGATGAACTTTGGACATCTATCAGGTAGGCAGCCGGAAATTGTAGGAGTTCATTTCAAGAAGTCTTGATGGAGTTCTCAAACATTTGCATTATTAAAAATAATTGAGGACCCCAAACAGTTTTGATTTATATGAATGATATCCATCCATCATCTATCCATCCATCCATCCATCCATCCATCCATCCATCCATCCATCCATCCATCCATCTATCTATCTATCTATCTATCTATCTATCTATCTATCTACCATCTATCCACTCTCATCTCTCTGTTGATCATGTGTCTATCATGTATCTATCTATCTATCTATCTATCTATCTATCTATCTATCTATCTATCTATCTATCTATCTATCATCTCACTCTCACATCTATCATCTCTCTGTCTCTATCATCTCTCTCATGTCTATCTATCATCTCTCTGTCTCTATTGTCTCTCTCTCTCCCCTTCTCCTCCCTCCTTCCTATCTTTTCTGTAGAACTTAAAACTAAGAATTTTAAAAAAATATTTATTATTTATCTGATAAAATCAGAGTCGTGGAGATCCTCAGGAGTTCCCAGAACATTAAAAAAAAAACCTTTAAAATTAAAATTCTCTAATACCCTTATCTCCTGCAGAGTATCTAAAATGCAGGAGATACAAAATATTAAAAAACCCACAGCTTTGGTCAAAGAGCAGGTGGCAGTTGTGGTCAAGAAGGACTATGCACAGATTCATCAAATGTACCCATTATGCCTTTTCCTGGATCGAGAGAGCCTTCAGCTAATAACTCATGTCCTCATCACCTCACGATGAATGTATCTGCATTGGAAATAATTGCAATGTGCTTTATGTGGGGCTGCCTTTGAAGACCATTTGGAAGCTTCAGGTGGTCCAGAATGCAATGATGTAGATAGTAATTAACCTGCCTTTCTAGGCCCATGCGATGCCACTGCTTCATTAGATGTATAGGTTATCAGTTGGCTTCTAGATGCAATTCAAGGTGCTGACTATTACTTATAAAGACCTTCATGGTACCATTTGAAGGACTTGTTGTCTCCAATTGTTTCTCGCAAATGAAGGCAAATATATGTGTCCCAGAATAATGATGCAAAATTGAATTTGGGTCAGTCCCCGGGATCAGAGATGTACTCTTCTGAGCTTTTGGACTCATGCTGGAGCCCATCTTCAGGGAATTTCTCTCTAATGGAATACGTGCTTTGGGCTGTTTTGTGACTTATGTTTATGTGGTGCCTTCCTACTGGCTGATTTTTCTAATTGATTTCTAATTGTTTCTGCCCAACAAGTGATATCAGGCAGAGTGGGTGAACTTTGATCAAGCAGTGTCATCTTGTGGGATCCAGAAAGCATGTCTTCTTTCTCATAGTGCCTGTCCTCTGGAACAGCTATTCCCCAAAGATCTGATGATCCACTCTGATGACGGATTTCTTAATCCCGAGAGGTGGAGGAAGCGGAGACTTAGGGGGTTTTTAGTGAAATGTTTTTTAAATTCTTTTAGGGGTTTAGGGGTTGGGGGGGGGGTGGGCCAGATCAGGAGCGATGACGGAGCCAGGTCACCAGGCGGGGTCTTGAGCAGAAGGAGCAGAGAGGAGGAGGGGGGAGAGGATATCATTCCCATACAGGGCTTCGTGATTCCAACAGTCGTAGGGAGGGGCAGATGCGAGGACAGACTAACAACCCATAGTCGGTTGGGAGACCGTGGGTGCTGGTTACACCCGGTCGCTTGTACCAACCCCCGCGTTCTAGGTGGTCAGGATCTGCAGGCCCAGGGCCTGAGGCTGTTGTTATGCAATGCGAGGTCCGTTGTCAATAAGGCCCCCCTCATTCACGATCTGATTTTGGAGGGGGAGCCGGACCTCGCGGGAATAACGGAAACCTGGTTGGGCCACGAGGGAGGGTTACCCCTCGTGGAAATGTGCCCACCAGGTTACCAAGCATTTCACCCGGGCCCGGGGAAGGGGCGGTGGGGTAGCAGTGATCATCCGGGAGGATTTAGAGCCTAGGGAGTCCACTGTGCTACAGACGTCCGGATGTGAATCCCTGGTTGTGAAATGGGGCCCTAGGAGGCAGATGGGCTTGCTGATAGTATACCTGGCTCCCCGCCATACATCAGCGACCCTGCCTGAGCTCCTCGAGCTGATCTCATCTGTGGCGGTTGAGACCCCCAAACTTTTAGTGATGGGGGATTTTAACCTGCCGTCGGTGGGAGAAGCATCAGAGGGGGCTCGGGAGTTCATGGCTTCCATGATAGCCATGGACCTGACTCAAATGATTCAGGGCCCGACACACGAGGGAGGTCACACCTTGGACCTTGTCTTTGTCTCTCGCCAGTGGTTGAGTGATCTGGGAGGAGTGAATTTAACCATCACTCCTCTGTCATGGTCAGATCACTCACTCCTCCGTCTTGACTTCCCTGGTGCTACTCCTTGCCGCGGGGAGGCGGAACCGGAGAACACTAGATGGTTCCGCCCCAGGCGCTTGATGGAACCAGACAGGTTCCAGACGGAGCTTGGGCCACCTCCTGCAGCCCTGACCCGCCCCCGGGTAGAGGACCTGGTGACCGCGTGGAATAATGCGACTACCGGGGCCTTGAACCGGGTGGCGCCTTTGCGGCCTCTCCGGCGGCAACGATCCACCCTGGCCCCTTGGTTTACCGAGGAGCTAAGGGTGATGAAGCGCCGCAAGAGATGCCTAGAGAGTCGTTGGAGATCCTCCCGAACCGAACTTGACCGAGCACAGGTACGAGCCCATTTAAGGACGTACCTAGTGGCATTGAGAACGGCCAAACGTCAATATTGTGCCGCTCTCATTGCATCCGCAGAGAACCGCCCTGCCGCCCTGTTTCGGGTGTCCCGCTCCCTTCTGTTTCAGAGGCCACGGGAGGCCCCTTTACAGGGCAGGGCAGAGGAGTTTGGGAAATACCTGCAGGATAAAGTCGCTCAAATCCGGAAGGATTGGGTCCCCTTCAGTGGCCCAGTCGAGACGCCAGTGGCGAGTCTTGAGAAACCTTTTTGGGAGGAGTTTGACTTGGTTGTCATCGAGGATTTGGACAGATTGCGTGGGCGACTGCGACCTACCACATGTTTGTTGGACCCGTGTCCCTCCTGGCTTGTACTGGCATCCTGGGAGGTTACACGCGACTGGCTCCTGGACCTAGTGAACGCTTCGTTGGGTGAGGGGTCTCTCCCGGCCGCCTTGAAAGAGGCGGTGGTGAGACCCTTGCTCAAGAAGCCTTCCCTGGACCCTATGGAGCTGGTCAATTATCGTCCTGTCTCCAACCTTCCCTTTTTGGCGAAGATTGTGGAGAGTGTGGTGGCTTCTCAGTTTCCACGACATCTGGAGGAGAATGATTATCTAGACCCGCGCCAGTCCGGCTTTCGCCCTGGGCACAGCACTGAGACGGCCTTGGTCGCGTTGGTAGACGATCTCTGGAGGGCCAGAGATAGGGGCTGTTCCTCTATCCTGGTCCTATTAGACCTCTCGGCGGCTTTTGATACCATCGACCATGGTATCCTGTTGCACCGACTGGAGGGGTTGGGGATCCAGGGCACCGTCTTGCGGTGGTTCGGCTCCTACCTCTCCGGCAGGACGCAACGTGTGTTGGCAGGAGAGCAGAGGTCGACCCTAAGCCCCCTCATCTGTGGGGTGCCACAGGGGTCGGTCCTCTCGCCACTCCTGTTCAACACATACATGAAGCCGCTGGGTGAGATCATCCGTGGTTTTGGGGTGGGATACCACCTGTACGCTGATGATACTCAGCTGTACATTTCCACCCCGAACCACCCCAACGAGGCCGTCGAAGTGATGTCCCGGTGTGTGGAAGCCGTACGGGTCTGGATGGATGACAACCGACTCAGGCTCAACCCTTCCAAGACGGAGTGGCTGTGGGTTCCGGCTCCCCGGTTCAACCAGATAATTCCATCTCTGGCCATTGGGGGCATTCAACTTGCCCCCGTGGAGCGGGCGCGCAATTTGGGCGTCCTCCTGGATGCCAAGCTGTCCATGGATGAACATGTGACAGCTGTGGCCAGGGGGGCGTTCCATCAGGTTCGCCTGGTGCGCCAATTGCGCCCCCTATTGGACCGGGACGCTCTACGCACAGTCACCCATGCGCTGGTGACGTCTCGCCTGGACTACTGTAACGCTCTCTACATGGGGCTTCCCTTGAAATGCACTCGGAGACTACAGTTGGTCCAGAATGCGGCCGCGCGGGTGATTATGGGGAGCACCAGGTACTCCCATGTGACACCACACCTGCGCGAGCTGCACTGGCTTCCTGTGGTCTATCGAGTGCGTTTCAAGGTTTTGATTACGATCTTTAAAGCGCTCCATGGCTCAGGACCTAGTTACCTCCGGGACCGTATTCTGCCCCATACATCCCTACGACCTATTCGCTCGCACAGAGAGGGACTTCTCCAGGTGCCGTCCACTAGACAATGTCATGGGGCGGCGCCTAGGAGCAGAGCCTTCTCTGTGGCGGGCCCAGCCCTGTGGAATGACCTCCCCCCGGATATTAGGACCACTACAGACCTCCGCTCCTTCCGTGTTAAGCTCAAGACCCACCTTTTTCAAATATCTGGCCTGGCCCAACCATAACTTCGTTACGCTCCTGAGGGGTTTTTAATTCAGCAATTTTATTTAGGGGATTTTAAACTGTGTTTTAACTGTGTTTTTAGCTGTGTTTATTGTCTTTCACTTGCAGGTCTACTCTCCTCCATGCACAAATGTAATTGTCCTTGTTTTTTCGTATGTATGTGTGTCCTATGTGTATTTTATCTTTTTGACTGTACGCCGCCCCGAGTCCTTCGGGAGAGGGTTGCGGCTAATCAAATAAAATTTGATTGATTGATTGATTGATGTTGAGGTTCAGAAAGTCATTGAAGAACTTGGCTGCTCTCCCAGGACTTGGGGCAGAGTGGTGATTGAGCCTCTGTGGGACGTGTTATCATTATGCAGAATGTTTGTTTTGGATGCTTATGATCTGTGCCTTTCTTCTGCTTTCTTATTATACTTACTTTTCGTAATGTAAGCCACTTTCAGATCATATAGCCCCGTGATGGCGAACCTATGGCATGCGTGCCACAGGTGGCACGCAGAACCATATTTGCCAGCACAGCAGCCCTCAGCTCTGGTGTGCATGTGCACGCCAATCAGCTGGTTTTGGGCCTTCCAGAGGGCCAGGGAGGCTGTTTTCGCCCTCCCCAGGCTTCAGAAAAGCCTCCGGAGTGGAGGCTGGGGAGGGTGAAAGTCCCCCCTCCTCCTGGATGGGGGTCGCTCGCACATGCATGGTGGGGGGGTCGCTTGCGCATGTGCAGGTGGGGAGTCGCTCACACAGGTGCAGGTGGGTGAACATGCGCACACATGGGATAGTGCGCGCACACACACACAGTTTTAGAAAAAGGTTAGCCATCCTTGATATAGCCTCTAAACTGTGTTAAATGAATTGTAATAAATAAAGTAAACCCCTCCCGATTTTCATCAATAGCATCTAAAAAGGAGGCCAAGTCACTCATTGTTGCAATTGCTAACTGGGAATTGGAAGTCTTGGGATGCTGAGGGATTTGAAGTAGATTCTGATTCACCTTGTAGTACTGAGTGTCTTGTGCTGGATTTTTTCACCCTCTATAACATGATTGTTTGTGACAGTTCTAGCAATGTGGTTATGGAACTTCGTTATTGCTTAACTGCTGACTTTTTGTCACTTGTTTTGCGTGTTCAAAACATGTTTCTTCACTCCAAATAGAAAATGAACAGAAAATTCCTTAACACGTAAATATGCTTGGTTTTGAGATTAATCTGTGGGAAATTAATAAAGCCATGACCTTCATCGCAGGAAAGAGTTGCAGTTCAGTAATGGAGCATATATTTTGGAGAAAGAAAATCCTATGTTTGGTGCCCTTTAGTTCATACATCGAGCAGGAGACGATGTGAAAAACTCTGCTGGAACGCTATTACCACTCAGAGTAGACAAATATGTCTGCATTGTCTAATTGAAATGCCCCACTGACAGAGTTGAGTCTCTAGACCTGACTGAATATACTGGCAAGAATTAATGTGGACATAGAGATGTAATCCTCAACAACCCACCCCTAGGGGTTGCAAGCATAAGAATAGCCTCTGGACATAATGCTGGAATATTCCCCGTGTCAAATTGGTAATCATAACCAGTATTGGTCATAGAAGCTGATATGGAGGTAGGAAGTGGGTGTTAGTGTTATCTTTCTATTCTTGAAGAGGGGAAATCCAATGCTCTTCCAGGTTCAAAACGTTCTGTGCTTAATACAGTAGGTTATACTTCTGGTTAAGAGGTATATTTTTCCTGGATAATATCTATTTCCAAATTGCAAAGAGAACATATCTGCTGCAAACTTTGCGTAGGCGTCAGGAAGGTCATCTAGCCAGTAAATGCTCAGCTCCATTCAGTTGCCACAACTCCATCCAATACAAGGGATTACAGGGTCATAAAAAGAAGAAAAAATGTTTTATTTCCAAGTTTGAATAAGATCTGCATTGTGTAATTTAAATATTCAGTGCACAGTGTGTTGAAAAATACATCTTAAATCTGAACCAAGTTCACTTTGCTTGACTAAGGGACATCTGAACATTTGCTTTGGTTAATGGGCATTTTACAATGGGAACTGAATTTGGGTGCAGTGCTGCTTGTACTTTCACGTTAGGAACTAACTTAAATAATGGTTTAGTTCAGTGGTAGTCAACCTTTTTCTACCTACCGCCCACTAATGGATCTTTCTTGATGGAAAAATTTCCTTACCGCCCACCAGTTTTTGCGCAAGTACGGAATATTTTTTAGAAAGGAGGGTGTTTAAAAAAAAAAGAAATGTACATACATTTATCTTTTTATTTCTACTTTATGCATGTTTATAATGTTTTTAACTTTATAAAGTTTAATTAGAAAACAATAAAGTAAATTGAAATTAGCTTTACTAGTGATTAATGAGATCTTTGAGGCTGATGCTGCGAGACTAAATATTTGATATCTGATTTGATTTTTGTAAGGAACAGATGAAGGTCTCCTCTTTCAGTGCTTTTCCTTTTTATCTCCTTTTTTTTAATCTTCCTTAGGGCTATGTACAAAAGTAAGGCTGAGCTAGTTAGCCCACTTATTATTATTAGCCAACAACAATTCCCTCCTGCCTTTTCTTTCTCCTATTTTGCAACTGCTCTGCTCCGCTTCTGCCTGACCCTGCTATCAGTTTCTACTCCTCCCCTTCCTCTTCCCACTGTTTGCTTGTGCACGTGCTTGCACTCGCCTGCCCACTCGCACAAAAGGAGGTTTCAACCTCCGAAATCCCCATCGCCCACCTGGAATCCCAAAACGCCCACTAGTGGGCGGTAGGGACCAGGTTGACGACCCATGGTTTAGTTTATACTTTATGGTTTCTAAGTCCTTCCTTTCAGAGGAAGTCCCTTACTATTAAACATAGTCCATATACCTGATTATTCATGTATATTATCACATCCCAAATAATAGTGTTGAATCTAATTATTAAATATTAGCAATTGAGTTTAAATTCATTTTTACATTTACCTTAGCTCTGTTCTTGTGAAATAGAAGAAATGCTGATGAGGTGTAGATTTGCTTGGCAGTTATTAACATATGGAAATTTGCTTACATTGGATTTTATATTGATTGTATCTCAACCCAATAATGCTTAGCAGGTAAACAAAAAAAGAAAAAAACCCTATGGGAAATAAGAAAGCACCGAGGCTTAGCTTTCCTCTTGGGGGTGAGGCAGCTGGTGACCAAAATCAATGAGATACCTCAAAACCTGAAATCTAGAGAACTGAAGATTGTGTGAGCAAATACTTTATTGCCATCTACATATAGGAAAGAATCATAAAGTGCACACAACATCTAAGCAGGACCCCAGTGGGTCTTTCCCCTTCTGTGATGGATAAATAAACAAACATCAAAACTGATAATTAAAAATTAGGGTTTTTCTTATTTCTGTACATGTGAAAAGACAGTGGAACTGTATTGATACAATTCCTTTCTTAGCTCATCTATTTCTAATATTATTCTTCGATTCAGTAAGCTTTAGGGAAAAGCTAAGTCATGAATTGAAGAATTTCCTAATGTGTTAGATAGCCAAAATTTTTACACCAGAAATTTTGGATTCCCCTACAGATCTCCTCTTCTCCAACACTCATGTATATTTTAGGGATTTGTGGATATGTATTTTCAACTAAGCCAGACCATGTCTCAGTCAACTCATAGAACTAGTGGATCTATTCTAAGTGATTTTATCTGTCGAATGCCTTCAGTAATCTTCACAGCAATCCTAGCAGAAGGATTAGGTCACCGTGCTAGTAGTGCAGGCATGTTAAGAGTTGCAACATAATTAGATTTTGCATTCTTAACATCACAAGGTAATCTTTAAATGCTCTTACCTATGCTTGGTCATTTTTACTTTTTATTTGGTTATTTTTACTTATCTTCCAGTTGTCCTCCAGGCATCTCTTATGCCATTTCATCTTTCAGAATTCTTCTGAGAACCAGGAGCTCCCCAGTATCTATGGACAGTGGGAGTCCACACAGGTGTACTACAAATTAGGACTGTTGTCACCTACTTATTTTAAGCAGTGTTAAGGTTTCAATTAAATATTATTAGAATTTCAGGAATAACCTCAATTTCCCCCAGAAACCCTGCAATATTAATTAATTAATTGATTAATTAATTAATTAATTAATTAATTAGGAGGTCCTACCTCCTTGGTGGGCAGCATGATCTGACCATGACAAAGGACCATGTTTAGGTTAGTCTCATTCGACCATTACTTTCTGTTTTTCTGAATAAAATAATATACTCTCACATGGCCTTCCTTGTTTGGTGGAGGGATCCTAGGTCGTTGATATATATGACTTGTATCCCAATACATTCAATGGCCCTCATGGATAAAGGAATGAAAGAGTGTTGGAGACCTGTGTTCAATAAATTGGTAGACAGATGTTAATCTTTGGCACAGGTTTTAGAACTAACAACACAACACTCTTCAGAACGAACAACAAAGCACCTTTTGATCCACGGGTCCTCCGAGTTACCAAGTTACTTGATTCTTCATATATATTGAGAGATCTGAGAGGGGAGATTTTACTGTCATTAAATAATAATCAACAAGCCATTAGGCTATTTTGGAGGCAACTTACTGCTGGTATTACTGTTATTATTATATTCTATTGTTTATGTTTAGTCAGTTATTCAAAATATTATTTCTTTTTGCTGTCAAATAAATATGATTTTGGCACATGCTTGTCCAGATTTAAAATGAAGGTAAGGTCAATGGTAGACATCATAACTAAATACAAAATTGGTCTACCTCACCCCATTCCCATATCAGAACTTGTGATGTGTTCTTCATTGTTTCTTGGGTTGCTTTTACACATAATTTTGACACGTACTCTAGACAATGGAGTGCAATTTTTCAGCAGAGGAAATGTGCACATTCTGTTTATTTCACCCTTCATATACTTATATATTTAATATCTTTCAGGCTGCGTACAGCCAAAATAATTTTGCTCAGTCTGTCTCAGGCTAGTTTTCAAAGAATGTATGGGACAAGATGATCAAACTTCACTATTTTGATCTCCCCCCGCCCCAGTTGTGGTGGAAAAGAGGGGGTAGTTGGGGGAAATGAATGACTTTTCATGTCTTTCAGATATATTGGCCTATTCTTCAAATCACAGGTTCCTGGCTGATCAACTATACCACCTGCTAGTAAAGCCCGGTAATATTAGTCTGTGGAATGGTTTCATTCTCATCTCACACCTCAGAGATCTTGAGCTCAACCCCAGGCGTCCCTCGTGTGTTTAAATCAGCTTAACAGCTCATACCGTGTGCTGATTTCCTTGTAGGCCTCTGTTTTCTCAAAAAGTGATCACCTTTTGCCAATGCCCTCAGGATTAAACAGGGCAGACTGGTTTTCCTCTTCTGCATTGGCTCTACCTTTGTAGTCAATAAAAGACTAACTAGAAAAGAATCAGCTGATGAGAGAATCAATCTTCTGGAAGCCTCCCCACAGTTTTCTCATCATTTTTGTGCCGTCTGTCATCTCAGATTGTAAAATGGAAACCGAAACTCAGTATGTGGGAAGACTTTTAGTGCTCCTTGTTAACAAAAACAGTAAGACCAAGGGTTTTGATCTTATGAGTGTATGGGTAAACAGTAAGCTGTAAGTGTTCACTCTTGAAGTGGCTTTTCCCGGTTTCTAATGGAAACTTGCAAAGAATTATCAAAGAAGTACCACAAAGGGCCTTATACTGGTGTATGGATTCCCATTCCAAATAGGTCAGGTTAAATCTGAACTTCTTCAGTCTAACGCTACAGTGTGGTTATACCATTTGCTGCCGCACAAAAGCCAGATAAATTGGAAACAAAAAGTGATGTATGAAAAGGAAGATTCAGGACTTCGAATGGCTATTTTCCCTAAAAGGAGGAACTCTTTTGGTACAGACATTAACATGTTAAAAATAACATTCTACCTTTCCTGCAGAGGTTATATATAAAATGTGGATTTTGCATTGCCAGCATTTCTTTTTCAAGGAAATCTAAGAATCACTTTAAAAATAAAGCTTATATCCCACAAACCTTCTTAAACTGGAGAAATAGACCGCTGCACTAACGGGAATGAAAGCATCAATCTAACTCTAGTGCAAATTCCTTCCTTCCTTCCCTCCCTCCCTCCTTTCCTCCCTCCCTCCTTCCCTAGTTAGTTTCTTAATTGCTCTGGTATTCATAGCTGTATCTTCCATTATTTTATTAATTAATCAAAACTCTTACATTGCTTGGGGATTTGGCATCTTCTTTCAGAGATGGAATTGTTAGAGCTGTACTTAATTGTGAAATATCCTTTCCCTGACAAAGCAATCATAAATAATCGAATGCCAGTAATGTTATAATAAGACTGACAATGCCATGGCTGAAGACCCACTTGCCACCCCATGTTCTAAATGCAGAGTTTGGATATGGTCTTCTCTATCAATTCACTGATATATATTTAGAAAAAAAAATTTATTTTATTGATTGATTGATTTGATTCGTCAATCTTGTTCAAGATAATAAGAATAAGAATAAACATGAGTATGAATGAAATGGGTACGAATAAATGGGGACAGTAGGACAGGAATGGTAGGCACGATGGTGCGCTTATGCACGCCCCTTACAGACCTCTTAGGAATGGGGTGTGGTCAATAGTTTTTTTTGTATACTATGCTTAAGTCCGACCATAGGTGGCGTAGTTCTAGGTTGCCCGAGCCCAACATTTCAAGCTGGGTGGTGTAGAGTGTTGTGAGCAGAGGAGTTTAGTATTCTTCTCGTGAAATACCTCTGGACTCACTCAATTGTATTAATGTCTGATATACAGTGTGGATTCCAGACAGATGAGCTGCATTCGAGAATTGGTCTAGCAAAGGTTTTGTATGCCCTAGTTAGCAATACAATATTACCGGAGGAGAAACTTCGTTAAGATTAGGTTAACAATTCTTAATGCCTTTTTGGCAATGCTGTTACAGTGAGTGCTAGCGCTTAAATTGTTTGATATGAGTACTCCAAGGTCCTATGAGGAACTGTATTAAAGGGTCGTGGCATTGGGAAGGTTGAGAACCACTGCTCTAAATGATGCGTTGGGATAAGGAAAATGGAAGACTGGAGGAAAAGTTTGGAGAGAAATGTAAAAGAAAAATTCTACACCGGAGTATTCAGTGACATTTTAATTCTTATTTTATGGCAAGAATATTTCTATTAGATGCTGGCAACAATCACTATTTTCTATTCTGTACTATATTGTAATATATTAAGTATCTAATCCGACGAAAGATGCAATGATATGAAAAGTTTCTTACTTTTTATTCCTCAGAATGTTAAATACCAGCATCCAATTATAAGAGCAGAGAGAAAAATATTCTGTCTCCTGAGTATATATATACAGTACCAAGTTGTGATTAAATTAAAACTGAATATAGAGTGGATTTACACAGTGGGGTAGCTTTTGTGCATGCAAAACACTCTTGATACAAAAAGCTATCTGCATATGCATACAGAATCTCTGGGTACAACTCAATTAGTCTAAATTAGATGACTCATTTATTGGCATCTAATGAGTCATGTACCATAGTGTGTACTAGTGGGTATTTACTAATACAGCTATCATACCAGAAGTTCCATTAGAGAGTAGTTGTCCAGGTGTTTCATTCCTACCCAGCGTAGACTGGTAAAAGAAAACAGACTGAGGAGTATACCAAATAGGTAAATTCTACACTGGTGGGAAAAAAATAATGAAAAATACGGGGAGTAGGGAGATGATGGGAGGGAGGTGCACACACGCGCACACACAAGCCTGAATAGATAAAGATTAGCATTTATTCTTAGCAATCAGTCCAGATTGTGGAAATAATGGCGTAACTGTCAATCATATGTCTTAGCTGAAGCAAAGCATGCATCAACATCATAGCATTGTCATGTGGAACTTTTCAGAACATTAACTAAAAGAAATAGAAACAGGGGCCTACAGATGGGCCTTTTTCTCCTATTTTGTATGTCTTTTTGCGAGAAAACGAATACTAACTTAAAAAAAAAAAGAATAGAGAACAGATAGGGATAGGGAACAGAATGGAAGACAAGACAGAGTCTCCCTCTCCTCCGCCAGTGGACTGTTGTACCCATAATTTTCAATTGGCACTTCTCATGGGAACCAGTACGGTGGATGTTGGTTACATTCAAACCCAGTTTCTATCTTTATTAGCTGCCCACTTGCTGTCCTATCAAAATGAAACTGCTTTGCCTGCTGCATGATAGGCCTGTTTACTGTTCACACAATTACTATAATTGTGTTTAGACAGGTCCTATCATGCAACATGGCTGGTTAATATTCTTGGTCAGAAAACCTCACAACTTTCCAAGTGGGGAACTTCACAACATGTGTTCATACTAATGCCAATCTCCCCCCCCGATCCATACACGTTTCTCACACGCACACACGTTTTCTCCCATAAACTCAGAAACATGCACACAATATACTTCCTCTTTGTCCATGTACACTGTCAAAAGTAACCGGTTTCCACTAAAAGAATATGGGGCCAAATCTATATGCATTCTGCGTTATATTTTTCATAAGGAATGTCAGCTGCATAATGGAATGCTTTTTCCTTCCTCTTATGTTTGTGCTAGAGTGAAGCCATTTTATAATGTTACGATTTGACTTAGTGTGACCAGCGTATTTTTCTGAATTGCTAGAAGACCGTATGTGTCTCCTGCCTTCAGAAAATATTCCGAATACCTTCTTGGCAACTAGGGATCAAGGGTTGTAAATCAGGATGAGATTTCTCCGAGGAGTCTAGTCATCTCGGGATGCACGTAGCATCCAGTATTGGAAAAGCAACTTCAAGCCGTACTCTCTGGAGTTGCTCTATTACATCTCGTAGAGCTTTTCCAAGACAGCTGAGGAAAAACCTCTCTAGCATGTTTTGCTATTCTCAAGTATGAATTCAAAGATCCAGATTAAATGATTGGTGGAACCATTTTAAGACAAAAATCATGGAATAATTAGACTGGCCAATCCTTTCTTGTATTCACATGAATGCAAATTGGCGGGTGATTGGAATTGGAATTTGTGATTAATATTTTATCTAACTGTAATCAAATATTTAATAAAATGTGGGGATCTGCAATTAAATATTTTTCTTTGGTCTCTTTCTCTCCCTCTCCCTCTCTATGTATTTTAAATCTGCTGATACTTACTGGAAGCTTTGGGATTGGAAATGTCAGCACTATTGTATTGTGATCAATAATTAAATTTAGTGCTGACATGCATCTCGTTTATGCAGCAATCTCCGACAATCCCATCTTGCAAAATTAATCCTTTCCCATTTATATAATAAAAGACTTGAACAATAAAATAATTTTGATGAGTACTAGTGTAAGATTATTTTTCATCAATATTACATTTTTTATAAATTGGGTGCATATACTCATGGTAAATTAGCTGTCAGGGCTGAGAATACTTTTTTTTCCTGTTTAAAGGTAATTATGGGTACGAAAGACAAGAATGCACTTAACCTTGCTATGCAGTTGTCCTTACCACTGTGGCTTCATTTTTATTGCAAGCCATATCCAACTCATCAAAACACTGGAAGAAAATTAATTAGCAAAATTAAATATATAGAACATTAAATCATTCAAAACCAGGTTCACCTATATGCATATAAAAAAAACCTGTGATGCACAATAAATAGGCTTGCTAATATAATCTTTAGAAGTCTTTATTCTGACTTCCTTTCCTGAGCTGTTTTCCAATATTCAAAATTTCAAACACATTGGCAGAGGCATTTTTAAAAATTGAATAACATGCATAACATGTACATCTTTATATAAATAACTGGGTTCCAGTTAGGAAATCTCCTTTGGAAAGTCTCCATATTATTTATTTGTATTTTTACTCTCATTCTCTTATCAGCATTTCATACTGCAAAGCTGAATGTATGCTGCCTATAATCCTCAAATCCTCTTTTCAGATATAATAATATGGCACTATACCAGCGTAGGATGATAGGGGAGAGGACAATAAAAATAGATTTCATGGAATTTTTAGTTTGGAAAGATTACAGACATTTTGATAGAAAGAAGTACAGAAGCACTTATTCCATTCTATTCCATTCCATTCCCTCCCTGGGAATCTTGTGATAATTATTTCCCTTGTTTGGTGGGTGAGTTCAGAACAAAATGAAATGCAATTGGATTTAATTCATATGTACTTGAATTATATGGACTGGATATGATTAAAAATATTATTTAATTAAGTTAGATTCTTGTTCACTACCTCCATACATATTTCTTGGTAGTATAAGAGAAATTGTTAGCTTCTGCATTGGAGTCTTCCTTGGTTCCACATCCAAACACTAACATGGCTGATCCAGTTAGCCTCTAAGATCAGACAAGGTCAGACTGATGGTTATCCTTTCTGAATGCAGTTATGATTGCTTTCCTAATATTTCATAATTTTGTCTTTCCTCCACACTACCTATTAGAATTTGATAGCAACTTTCAGACTGGCTTTAGTCTTAACACCACCCTGATTGTAGGAGTGAAACATGGAATTTCTCCCTAATGCCCTAAATAAAATCATTTAAAAAATGAGCATAATTTTGTTATAGAAAAGGACACCGTGTTTTTAAAGCAAAAATAATAAAATTAGTACCTACAGCTAATGGACATGCCCACTCACCTACCTTGCATAGAAAATGATGGTCAAAATGTATGAATGTAAGAATGGATGCCCCAATGAATCACATTCACATCCATGCTCTATCTTAATACCAATGTTAGACTTCTCTGAAGTGCTGGGGAAAGAAGCCTCTCCTCTGATCATGACTACAGCAGTCCTCGACATACAACCACGATTGAGTCCAAAATTGATTAAGTGAGACATTTATTAAGTGAGTTTTGCCCCATTTTGCGACCTTTCTTGCAACAGTTGTTAAGTGAATTGCTGCAGTTGATAAGTTAGTAACCTGGTAAGTGAAATTGGTTTCCCCATTGGCTTTGCTTGTCAAAAAATAGGTGATCACTTGACCTGAGGACATAGCAACGGTCATAAGTGTGAACCAGTTGCCAAGCATCTGAATTTTGATCAAATCATCACGGGGATGCTGCAAAGGTCATAAGTGTGAAAAATGATCATAGAATAGAATAGAATAACAGAGTTGGAAGGGACCTTGGAGGTCTTCTAGTCCAACCCCCTGCTTACTCAGGAAACCCTACACCACTTCAGACAAATGGTTATCCAACATCTTCTTAAAGACTTCCAGTGTTGGGGCATTCACAACTTCTGGAGGCAAGCTGTTCCACTGATTAATTGTTCTAACTGTCAGGAAGTTTCTCCTCAGTTCTAAGTTGCTTCTCTCCTTGATCAGTTTCCACCCATTGCTTCTTGTTCTGCCCTCAGGTGCTTTGGAGAATAGTTTGATTCCCTCTTCTTTGTGGCAACCCCTGAGATATTGGAACACTGCTATCAGGTCACCCCTAGTCCTTCTTTTCATTAAACTAGACATACCCAGTTCCTGCAATTGTTCTTTATATGTTTTAATCTCCAGTCCCTAAACATCTTTGTTCCTCTTCTCTGCACTCTTTGACTCAAAAGTCACTTTTTTTTGGTAACTTTGAACGATGACTAAATGAACTGTTGTAAGTGGAGGACTATCTATAGTCACTTTTTGAGTAGCTGGGGAAGAAAGGAAGAAAGTTTTCTTTCCACCTTTTTTAATGATAGTAACAATACCTGGTTATAGAAGAAGATCTCACGTTGGCTTAGCAATCTGTACTTATATTGGCTTCATTGTAGTTAGACATATTTTTTTCTGTGTAGCTGTGCTGAGTAACACATTTGTCTAATGTAATGTTAATAAAACTGTATGAAGTGTGAAAGACATTCCTGGATGTATTTTGATGGCACTGTGTCATCAATAGTCAGTGGCCTATGAACACTCAATGTCATATTTACTTACTGATGGAAATGCATAGGAAAGCATTTAGCATGTCACTCAGGAAGTAATAGTTACTGTGTTTTTTAATAGTTTCTCCCCCCACCCCACATATTTATAATTCAAAGTGACAGGAGCCAGAGACATGCTTCAACACGGAAATTAAGCTAGTTAAATCATGCATGATTGAATGAAAAATTGAAAATCCACCTTAGGTTTACTGTTTAATCAGCCCTCCTACTCATCTCTAGAAACATGCAGGAAGTTAAATACTTACTTATAAATAATGTGTTATCTTGTATTCAGTCAAGTGATTTAAAAGCAAAATAATATTTAAATACTTTATTTGCTTCATAGCTTATAGCACAATTATTTTGCCAAAACTCTCTAAAGAGTCTGAAAAAGAAGAGGGTGGGGATGGTGATACAGAACTAAAATGAAATAATCAAAACAGTAATTAAAATGAAATATTTTAATGCCTTTCCTAGCTACAGCTATTTTTATAAAAATAAAAATATATTTGCATTAAAATTGTATACAGATGAAGAACGATTGTTTATTAAAGATACCAAAATGGATTTCTGGGTAGGTAAATTCCTAGAAAGGCCAGGAGGATTAAAAAAGGAAAGCTGTGTAGCTTGTCAACAGTCTATGCTATGCATTTCTTTTAATACTTTTAGCTACTATCATGTCTGACACATCTGCCATTTTTGGTGCTAGGTTTGATTCCAGATATTAGAGACATAGCCAAGTAGAACATATACAAGCTGAATAGAAGAGAAGAGAAGGGAAGGGAAGAAAATTCTTTATTGGACAAGTGTGATTGGACACACAAAGAATTTGTCTTTGGTGCATACGCTCTCAGTGTACATAAAGAAAAATAAAATAGAATACATCCATGTAGAATCATAAGATACAACACTTAGTGATAGTCATAAGTTACCAATAAGCCATCAAATTATACTAGGAAACAAATAAATCAATATAAATTGTAAAGATGCAAGCAACATGGTTATAGTCATAAGTGGGAAGAGATAGGTACTAGGAAGGAAGAGAATAATAGTAATACAGTCTTAGTAGGTAATATAATAGTGTTGTGGGAATTAGTTGTTTATTCGGGAAACTGATATTTATTTATATCCTGCCTTTATTATGTTTATAAATAACTCAAGACAATGAATATATCCAACACATTATCTTCCTTCTCCTATTTTCCCCACAACAATAATCCTGTGAGGTGGATTGGGCTGATTGACTTGCCCAATGTCCACCTAACGGGCTTTCATGGCTAAATAGGTATTTGAACTCATGAACTCTTGCTTTCTAGCCTGGTTCCTTAACCACTAGACTTGTCACTTCTACAATCCAAAATCTGGCCACAATAGGACAAGTCCAAACCATCTGACCTAATGAACAACTCTTAAGTAGCATATACAACAGTGAGGGGATTTCAATTACCCCCAATTAAACATTCTTTGATGTGCCTATTTTGTTGTTGCTGCTGCATCGTCAATCATTTAAAGCACCTTTAACTAGATAGGATATTCTGAGGTCGTGTAAATATCAATTCCATCAACTTTCTGTGAGAAAGGGCTTGGGAACCATAATTAATTCCTCTGTGATCCACCACCATTGTGAATCTGCAAGCAGCATCTGGATCTGATAGAACCAGTGACAAATGCTGGAGTAAAATCAACTGTTAAGAAGCACTCTGAGGGAAATCAATTTTAAAAAATCTGTAACAGAAATGAGGAATAATATTGTCAGAGGCTCAATTTTCCCTGCCCCCAAAGCTGCTATTTTAAAATATGGATTGCTCCTTTTGTATGCTTTTCTTGAAGAGTCAACATTATATATTCAACCCAATATTTTTCTATATATATCTTGTGGTATTTCACTAAATGCAGATAGTGAAATTTAATCCCTTTACAATAAGAAATCCCAATAATTGTTGAGATTGCAATGTTGTCAAATAATAATTCTCAGTTTGAATCCAAAGTGGAATTGACTGTTGACATACCTGATTCCAGTCAGTGACAAAAATTAAAACAAATCCTCAAAGACAAATGTGAAAGTATGAGAATTTAAGTCAACCTTTTGCAATAGGTAATTGCAATTTGTACCAGAGAGGTTTATTCAGTGTTCAGTTCAATTCATCACAAAATAACTTAAGTAGTGTAAAATCAAATAATTAGTTTAAAAGAAAGATAGGAAGTCTTGTAAAGTATTTCAAACTTGGAGCTGAGGTCTTTTGATCTTCCTTCAAACACTGAAATAAATTTGAAAGTGTGTCTAGATTATGTTTCGTTTGCATCAAAACTTCCACCAACAATGACAGGGCAAGAGGTTCTCCAAACCGGTTATAATGTTAGCTACGGGCTCTCCTGAACCCGAGCAAACTCGTAGCAGCCCACCCCTGCTCCACAGTGAAATGTTGTTTATTAGTCACTTTAAGGTAGATTTGCTTTGGTAAGACACACAGATTTTTTTTTAAGAATTTGATTCTGGTTTTAAGCCAAGTCATCTTTAACAGGAATCTGTTCCCTAAACATCTAAACATTATTATAAGCCGTCCAAGATATAACATGGTCACACCCAGGCCTTTATGTGATCCAGAAACTCAGTTTAGGTTTCTCACAGGAAGATGTCAGAAAATACAGATTTGGAAGACTTTGGTAAAACTCTTTTCCCACAAAAACTTTCCTATGCTTGCACATGATGCTGCAAAGTCAATGGTCAATTTTACTTCAGGACTGAAAATACATAATAGGTTCATCCAACTGATGTATATTTGAAACCAGATGCAGTATATGCAGTATTTATACCAGAAGCTGAACATCTGTTGATGCTAGTAGCATATCTTTTGCAATATAAAAATATAATATCTTTCATATGCTATTTTAAATTGGAAATAGTGCAAATAGTGTGTGTGTGTGTGTTTCATTAAGCCTTCGGTTCCTGAATTTTTCAGGAAGAGACTTGGATTTTAAAGAATCAGTTTTGTCCCCCTGAAACTGGTAAATTTAGATCAGTCACCCTGGGTATTATGTATTGTATATACCATATTTTTCGGACTATAAGACACCGGTGTATAAGATGCACCAAGATTTCGAAGAACTAAGTAAGAAAAAAAGTTTTTCTCCTCCCCAGCCCCTAGGAGCACTCTGCAGGCTTCAGCAGGGCTGGGGAAGGCAAAAATGCCCCCGTTTTTGTGAAAAATGGGCAGAAAATGAGCCATTTTTCACAAAAAATGGAGCATTTTTGCCTTCCATCAGCCCTGCTGAAGCCTGCAGAGTGCTGCTGGGGAAAGGCAAAAATGCCTTCATTTTTCACCCGTTTTTTGCAAAAATGGGATGTGGGGGCAGGGCTTCGTATTCAGTATATAAGACATACCAAGATTTCCACATTCTTTTAGGGGGGGGGGGGAAGGTGCGTCTTATAATCTGAAAAATATGGTAGTTGTCAGTTGAAGTTCTCAGTCTGGTCCTCTGTTGGAGCGGGAAAATACTCTCTCCTGATTGGTTGTGGGCTGATCACCTTCCCTATAAAAGCAGCTGTGTCAGCCAGGGAGAAACAGTTGCCTCACAGGCAGTTTTGAATAAAGAGCTGTTAGAAGTCACTCAGGCCTAGCCTCCATTCTTCACACAGAACATAACACCATGCAATTGCCCTCTTTGTGGTTCTGCAATACCTACTCCCTCACTCCCCCCCAAAAAAGTCACTTTATAGAGGCCAGTGTTGGGGCATCCCACTCTGCTCTCAGTAAGAATGCTAAGAATAGGAGTACACTCCATTTAAGCAACGGATTCCTCCTTTTGAACTACATTGTTCTAAAATGGAACAAAACTGAATATCATTAAACGTCCCTTCGTTCCTAACAATGCTGTCCTGACAATGAGGAAGAACAGTCATTTTTGAAGCTAATTTGGGGGGATTAAAAGCTGTCTCCTTCCTTTGAGAACGCCAAAGCTGGCACCTTTGCTTGGCAGCCTGGCATTGGGAAGCTCTGAGCTGCGAGTACGTTCTCCGTAGGTGTTTGGATTCCTCCAGCCTTTCCTGGATGAGTCAGACAGCACTGTTAAGTTTGCAACTGCTGTGCCATGTCATATTGGATCTTTTTCATTACCTATCTAGCTTATGGCAATCGATAAAATGAAAATGAATGTGAACTCATTAGCGAGCTTGCTATTTGCTCTTTGCAAAGCTGCAGCATGCAGACTTTCCTGAAGTATATAGTGTTGTATTTATTATTTACCAGCTGGCATGGCAGAGTGCATTAAAATATTGTAAAAAAGCATTTACAAATAGATTATGGGGAGGAAAGTGAATCGTAGCTTAATTGGAATCTGATCCTTTGACTTTGCATATGCATCGTTTAGAAATGAGAATCGAGGCTCGGCTTCTAAATAAGGGGAAACGTGGTTTCCGTGCTGGAACATTTCTGAGGATCTGCAGGTTTTCTCCTCTCTTTGACTGAGCTACAATGTTTAAAAGGTATCAATAGACTCACCAAGAAATCAAGAGGTGAATGTTTGAACACACTTCACTAAAGGGGGTCTCTTTAGAATATTACGGTGAGAGCAATTTAATCAATACAAACTTCTTTCCCCACATATTGTTAACCGGGGTCTGCACTCCAAACTCCATTTAACAGCTTTTTAAAAATTCAGTTAGCTGTTCAGTTGCAATGGAACCGTTTCTTTAGCACTCTGCATTGAGTAATAAAAGGTGCCAGGACATATGATAGCTTGACATTGTTCCTTGGGGTTTAATTTTTGTTGTTGTTCAAGGGTTAGCATGAGAAGCTCCCCACATCTTAAATAACTGCCACTAGAGGAGTCGGTGGCTTTGAAGAAGGACCCTTATGTCTAAGAGTGCAAAACAAAATAGAAATGACACCACTGTGTTTAGCACTAGCTGCTGGCATTGAAAAGTGTTCTCAGTAGCAAAAAGCAGCAGCAGCAACAGCAGCGGTATTGTTGTTGGATTAGAATGGGTGAATCTCTGCTTCTGGCAAATTTATAAAGTTGAATTTTCCTTGGATGGCTTCTTTCCTCTTCCCCAGTATAGCAAATTTGGTTCATTGAATTTGAGGTTTCTTTTCTTAGTTCTCAATCAATTTTATTAAAAGGCATAAACTTGGTGGGGTGGGGAGAGGGCTGGCAAATTCAGGCATCCAGCGCAAACATCTGGTGAAGGAGAGCCTTTGTGCATACATCTGTTTGTGCAGCTGCTATAGGCAGAGAGCTTTTCCTTGCAGATACGTACAGGACAGGAAGTCATTGGCGTGTGCAATGTCAGAGGCAGCGGTAAATTGCCTTTATTGCTTTTGGTGGTGAATGAAATGGGGGCTTAGTGGCTAAAGTTAGGGCCAGAGGTGTCAAACTTGATTTCACTGAGGGCCGCATCACGGTTACGTTTGACCTGAGGGGCTGGGTGGGCATGGCCAGAGTGGGAGTGGCCAGCTCGATGTCACTCATGTTGAGGGTGCCTGTGGTGGCCATTGTCTCTAGTGGAGGAAGGCGAGACCAGGGAGAAGGCCAAACAGAGGAGACTCACTGTCCTTCTCAGGACACATGGATGGAGCACAGGCTGTCCAGAGCCCTAGGCAGTAGAGGTCAAGTACCCAGCCTGGCCCTCTGTCTTTGGCTCTGATGGCACCCGGCAGCCCTCTGCTAGCAAAAACAGAGCTTGGGAGAGCTGCACACATCCCTCCTGGCCTCCGTTTTCAGCTCCGACAGCCTCCTGCAGCCCTCTGCCAGCAAAACACTCTACAACCAGTAGATGGCAGAAAAGAGAGAATCCTCTAAGTCACTGCTGCCAGCTAGTGGTTCTTCAGATTATCTATTAGAAAGAACACGTACTCTTGACAGTGTTACAAATAGCATAGCATGTGATGTATAATTCATGCTATAGCAGAGCTAAATATATTTTAGTTTTATTTATTGTTCAGGAACCAGCAGTTTTGATGGAGCGATTCCCCCCACCCCCAGGAAATGACTTAATACAACCTTTTTTGTATTCCTTTCAATATTTTTCTTAGCCCTGACTGAAGTTTCCATCGCTTCTATGCCTTGGTCACTAGAGGGATGCCACATCAACCTGGGATTTAGTATCCCAAAGAAGCATCATCATTGGGACTGCTGGATATCAGTTGATTAACAGGAAACATTAATATCATTAGAAATATTTTGGGATGTCAGCGATGTATCAGATATGAGCCCCTGACACACTAGACCAGTGTTTCTCAAACTTGGCGACTTTAAGTCCTGTGGACTTCAACTCCCAGAATCCCCCAGCCAGCTATGGGAATTCTGGGAGTTGAAGTCCACAGGACTTAAAGTCGCCAAGTTTGAGAAACACTGCACTAGACCAACATAAAAAGCATCCTTAGACATATTTAAGTATTTTTTACATGGTTAAAGATTTGCCAATTTTGTCTCTACAACAATAGTTTCTGCTTATGCTTCCTATACCCATGAGTATAGGCAACAATTTGAGGGAAGATGAGTATAACTGCAAACCATTTTTAGTTCAAGGGTAGACAATGCTTTTCAGCTAGCAATCTCCAAAGATTACTGTATGTGTGCATGCATATTTTCTGATGTGGTGATATCAACAGATGTGTTGACTTTTTGTCTGTGCCTTATTCAAAATGTGTGTGGATTAAAGTATGTATGTTAAATTTCACATCGGGGAAAGATATAATATCACTGAACACAGGACACTCTAATGTAGGATTAAGAAGAAACAGAGCAGTAAAGACTTGTATTAGTGAGCACAAAAAGCGAAGGGAACTCCTTTGCTATGCTAACTGCAGTTTGTCATGGCTGGAAAGATCTCAGGATTTAGAACTTAACAGGATTAGTATCATCCATGGGGCTTAAGACCATGCACAAAAATTTAGGGCTGTGTGCAAACAGCCCTAAACCAACAGAATCAGAGGTGGTATTCAGCAGGTTCTGACCAGTTCTGGAGAACTGGTAGTTGAAATTTTGAGTAGTTTGGAGAACCAGTAAATACCACCTATGATTGGCCCCACCCCCATCTATTCTCTGCCTCCCGAGTCACAGCTGATCGGGAGGGAATGGGGATTTTGCAGTATCCTTCCCCTGCAATGCCCACCAAGCCACACCCACCAATCCATGCCACGCCCAACAAGCCACGCCCACAGAACCGGTAATAATTTTTTTTTTGAATCCTACCGCTGAACAGAACCAACTTCTTCTGGACGTCGAGATGCATTAGAGACCTCTACCTGAGGAGAAATTATTTTTACCACCAGCAATGGTCCTTCTTTCTTCAGGTGGGAGCCAGTAGAGGGCCATTTCCACTACACCCTAGATCATCTTTCGCCTTGGATGAGAACAATGACTTACAATGGTATTTATTTGGTATTTATGGCATGCAACCTGCCAAGAGATGGTCTTAGGGTCTTGATCTTAGGGCAAGAACAACATTTACTCCAAATCTACAGGGGGAATGGTCAATTTTCAATGACATTGAAAGCAATGTGCATGCTTTTGAAAAAAAAATCTATGTGCAAAACATTTCAGGTTCAATCATTTCTGGTTATGAGCTATCAGAAAATGGATGAATGAAAGAGATGCTAGGGAGTGCTACTGGCCAGAATTGTCCTTATTTGGCTAGGTAAACCAACGACCTTCAAAAAACTTGTAAATCATTGCACTGTTTCTAAATGATGCAAACCCTTAACGCATATGAGTTAGGTCATTATCACATTGCTGCCTGCCAAGCTTGGCTATATACAAACAGAAAGGCAAAATATATTTTCACTCTTAGTGAAAGTCATGGAGAGCTGCTTCTTTTTTAAAAAATTGCATGTCCTTCACTACCCAGTTTCCCCTAAAATAAGGCCTCCCTGGATAATAAGCCCAATCGGGCTTTTGAGCACATGCGCTAAAATAAGCCCTCCCTGAAAATTTGGCAAAACAGCAGGTGACCACGCTTGCTACCTCCTGCACCTCAAAAATACTAAGATCTCCTCGAAAATAAGGCAAGCGCTTATTTCAGGGGCGAAAAGAAAATAAGACCCTGTCTTATTTTCAGGGAAACACGGTATCTAGCTGATGGTTTTCCTGTCCTGCAATTATTATTAGTATTGTCGTTGAATGTGTAAGGGCAGATAAGTTTCTGGATGGTTCCTGTATCCAGAATTCAGGGGAGATATTTGTCGTCTCCAAAGACAGCACCCCATAAAAGGAGGTTCCTCCCCATGCAAAGTCATCATACGCCACTTTCCAACAAAGAAGAGTTCCTTTTCAGTTATTTGTGCTGAACACAGAAAAAGGAAATTGACTGACCTTGCAGTGTAAGGGGCCAGACAGTATTCACCAGAGAGGCAGCAAAGATAGTCAGGCAAAATGATCCTCATCTCTGCATGATGCAAAAAAGAAAACAAGAGCCATTAAAAAAAAAAAACAGCAATCCCACAATTAAGCAACACTTGTGCAACAGTTTCTGTCATGCTGGGATAGAAGCTCAGAAGGAACATGGCGTCATTTCTGCTAATAATCATTTTTTTAAAAATCAAATCTGTGGGCACATCCTTCTGTTGATACAGTTTGCAGAATTAGAGATTGGGGCCTCCCCCCCAAAAAACCCCCATTTCTCCCCAATTGTTTCATGGTGACAGCAATGAGACTCCTCAAAGATGAATATTGAGGTTGATGCATTACGTTATTTAATATTTTTCTGCTGAGTATATTAAAAAAAATATTGTTATAGCAATAGCACTTAGACTTACATACCGTTTCACAGTACTTTACAGCCCTCTCTAAGTGGTTCTGGAGTCAGCCTATTGCCCCCAACAATTTGGGTCCTCATTTTACCCACCTCGGAAGGATGGAAGGCTGAGTCAACCTTGAGCCGGTCAAGATTGAACTGCTAGTTATGGGCAGAGTTAGCTTCCAATATTGCATTTTAACCACTGCACCACCGTGGCTCCTTATCATGCAATCGGTGGTGTCTGGTTGTCTAATTTCAACTTGTTAGCCAATTCTTCCCCCACCCACGTTTGTTTGGATCATGAACCTATTAAGAGCAATGAAACTGCTTCATTAGGTCAAGACCATACACTTTGGTATTGTGTATACTGACACTAACCATAATGGTATAATAGAAAATCAAAAGTTTCTGTGACTTTTCACATTAGATCTCCTGTTATTGTGTTTTTTCATAGCAAATTAATTTTGACTTCTTCCTTTCTAAAACATGGGAAGATGTAGTGGGACAAAGGAATGGCCTTGAGGGGCAGGAGGAAGAGCTGCTATCAAGACAACAGTCAGATAAAAGAAACCCAAGTTCAGGACAAAAAGAAAAAGAATGTCTCAGAGGAGATCCTACCTTGTTCTCATGGATTTAAATGGAGTGTATTCAAATTTGCAAGATTCTGTCATTCTCAGTATAATAAGACCAATATTGACCTGCAGAACTCTGGTCTATCTTAAAGGGCTGACATAAGGCCAACGTTTTGAACCAGTGAGCATATTTAATGTTCTGAGAACATGTTACGAGTGATTGACGAAAACAGCCACCATGCAGTAGAATTGGACCATTCATAAAATGGCTGCTGTAGTGCACTGGGCCAGTCACGATATACACATTTATCAGAAGAATTCAGTGAAGTTTCTCCTCCTTACAGCCTTAAGCTTCTCAAGATGCAGTTGATCACTCACATTTGGGGGGGTCTTTTGTTCTGGGTAAGTGGGCAAGCATCAAAACCAGTGTTTCTCAACCTTGGTAACTTTAAGATGAGTGGATTTCAAGAACTGAAGTCCATCCCAGAGGTGATATTCAGCAGGTTCTTCCCGGTTCTGGAGAACCGGTAGCAGAAATTTGGAGTAGTTCGGAGAACCGGTAAGTACCACCTCTGACTGACCCCACCCCCATCTGGTCTCCTGAGTCCAAGCTGATGGGGAGGAAATGGGGATTTTGCAGTAACCTTCCCCTAGAGTTGGGAGGGAATGGGGATTTTACAGTATCCTTCCCCTGCCACTCCCACCACGCCACGTCCACAGAACCGGTAGTAAAAAAATTTTTTACTCCCACCACTGGTCTATCGATTCCTAAATTGCCAAGATTAGAAACACTGATTGACATTATTTTATTGTTATTAACAGAAGCAGGTGAGATCCCAGATCAGAGGTGGGTTTCTGCCAGTTCGGTCCAGATCGGGCAAACCGGTAGCGGAGGTGGCAGGAGGCTCTGTCCACCCGCCCATATGCTTTTGCGCATGTGCAGAAGCAAAGCGCGCACGCACGAGTGAACCAGTGGTGAAAAAATGGAAAACCACCACTGGCCCAGATGCATCCTTGTAAATAATCTTCACTCCAGAGAATGCTGTGCTATGGAAAGGTCTCCGTCTTTCTGTTTAATTTCCCTGTTAGGATTTGGAAGTGACTGTTTTTCTTCTTAGTCAAATTTAATTGCCGCGGCTTATGTGACAGTTCTCCTGGGTTTCCTGCTTCATAAACCCTAGAAGATGCCACTTTCACTTTTCAGTAATTATTGTTAGAACAAGTGCTGGAGCAGCAGCTTGGTGGCTCCCCACAGCCCCGGGGCTCCAAATTGATTCTAATCTGACCCTAATTTGACCTTAATCTAAGGGAAAGGAGAACCATGTGTAACATTGGACTGGGTTTGATCTCTGTTTGGAGACCTATAGAAATCGAAGAAACAAACAGGTAAAACTAAAATACAGTTTTATTTGCCCTTATCAGGCAAATCTCTTTCTGTCTCTCCCCCCTCCCCCCATCTTTAAAAAGTTTACGTGGTTCCAGTCAATTGATACGAATTTTGTGCAAAACAACCCTGGGTAACTTTTTAAGTGTCCAATTGAGCTAAAGTTCACGGCCCTTTGTCCCTGCTCTTCAGCACAGCCATGGATAGCCTGCAGCATTGTCCCCACTCCATTTCCCTCTGAGCAGCATACATCTTAATAGTGTTCCCCGTTAATCATCATCGGCATCCAAACAAACACCAAAGTGTCCCTTACACTAAGTCTTTTACCTTTCCCTCTTTCTCTTTGGAGCTCTTTGTCCTGCTCTCCTCCCCCTTCTTTTCTCCCTAAGACAGCATCCCAAAATGAGACTCGGAGGTCTTAGGATATTTGTGTTATCACCTCTAGGAGCATCTTGTCCGTTGGCCACTGTTACTATTGAATCAGTTGGGAATGCGACTCTCTTTTCTGAGTTGGCGATGCTCCTGCCGGCTGGACCTCTTTTTTTTTGATATCTTTAAAATTCTATCTCATTACGTTCCGCATATTTGACCTTGCCTCTTGATCTTTGTCCTATTGTGGTTTGCGTTGAGACAGCTGCATTTTAATCTGATGTTATGTCACAGTGGGCCATCTCCTCGCCACACAATCATCTGCATAAAATGACTTTCTTCCGGCCAGCAGCTCGTCCTAATTCCAGGGAGGCCACCTGCTGCCTTCAAGTCATTCCACGGCATCCAGATCTGGGCTGGGAAAAATAATGGGACAAAATGTGTTTAAGACTCTTGGAGAGATTTATTTCAGCGGAGTGAGACTTTTGCCTCGAGGCTCTTGGTTTCATCCCAAGTTAGACTGATTTCCAGCACTTTCACCCTTTGATTGACTTCTTTCATTCTGTTTCCATACCAGTAATAACTAAGTAAGTGAGTGTGTGAATCTCCCAAATTCCTCATTCTTTTACTCAGTTCATTAGCACTCAAAGGAAAAGGGTTGGGGTGTGTGTGTGTGTGAAAACACAGATTAAGCCTTGATGCTTACAATATAATTCTGTTTCTCTTTACTTTTTTTGTTGTTCTATAACTTACGGGTGACCTCTATTCCCCTCCATAGCATTTTGCTGAACTTTCCAGTTTACAATAAGAGTGCTTGTTCTTATCCCACCGAAAAACTTTCCCATCATAGTAGCTCTTTTTCTCAAAAGCAGCCCAGGTAGCAATGAATTTTGTCTGTGAGTTTTTCCATGGAACTCTGTCGTTGCTATTATTATTATTACATTTGCGAGGTAAAGCATTGCTGACCCCTCCTTCTGCCATTGGTTTGGCTTGGAAATCAGATTAACAGAGTTGGAAGGGACCTTGTAGGTCATCCAGTCCAACCCCCCCACCCCCCAAAACAGGAGATCTTTCTGACAGATGGCAGTCCAGTCTCTTCTGGAAAGCCTCCAGTGATGAAGCTCCCACAACTTCATCTTAGTTTCTCTTGTGATAAAACTTTTTTTTCCTAGTTAAATTTAAAATGACATACACACACCCTCGCCATTGACCTGATTCACACAACACCCTCTGGTTTGCTTCCTTTGGATTTCATAGAGTGGTCTTCCACATCTCATTTTGAAGACCCCAGCTCTGCCATCTGATGACATCACCATGCATGTTAAAGAGCCTCCCGTTTCTCCTTCCTTTGGAAATAGAGTTGAGTTGATTGGTTTTGATTGTGGGAAAGTGGGGATGTGGGCGTGTCAGAGGTGGTATTCAGCAGGTTCTGACCAGTTCTGGACAACCAGCAGTGGAAATTTTGAGTAGTTCGGAGAACTGGTAAATACCACCTCTGACTGGCCCCGCCCCCATCTATTCTCTGCCTCTCGAGTCCCAGCTGATCGGGAGGGAATGGGGATTTTGCAGTATCCTTCCCCTGGAGTTGGGAGGGGAATGGAGATTTTCCTCTGCCACGCCCACCAAGCCATGCCATGTCCACAGAACTGGTAGTAAAAAAATTTGAATCTCACTACTGGTGCGTGTATGTCAGTGCATGTGGGTGTATGTGCATATGTATGCAATTAGTGTGAGCAGGAGCGAATAGGATGCCTGCCTGCCTGTGTTTCTCTTGTAAAAATGACTTTTTAGAAGCCATCCATGGTGTTGAGGCTTCCTTCTCTCTGCAGCTGCACTTGGCTGAACTTTCTTCAGGCTCTGGTCCTACCTGCCTATTGTTAGCATTTGGTGTAAAAGTCAATTACAGCCATTTAGGTCCCCCGCTCCTGCTTTAAATCATCCTTAATCACTCAGCGTTTCCCATATAGTTAATGTTGAGCTCCTGGAGGAAAGTTAGGGCATAAATCTAATCAGTCAATTATTGCAAGCAGGGCAAACATGCTTCAAGCCTCTACAACAGGCTTCTTCGCCCAGAGAAGCCCTCGGTATGTGCTGTTATGACTTAAAAGAGTCCTTGCTCTTTATTTCGCTGCTTGTTTATTTCAAACCTATATCTCCAGTCTCTTGCAAACAGCCTTTCTTAGCTGATAAAAATAGCAACGGGGGAAGGAAAAAATAAAGGAAGCCAGTCAACCACCTTCCTTCTCCCTTTCTTTCAACTTCTTTATTGGTTTTAAGTAGGTTTTCAAAATGATTCTGCAAAGTAAAGACGCCTCACTTAAGCTGACAAGCTGTAAAAATATGTGCTCTCAACGTTTTCCTCGGTATCAATTTTTCACAAGGGGGGCCCAAAGCACTGGAAGTTGGATGCCCAAATCCCAGTCAAATACCTGCAGGAAGATTGTGTCTCGTGTGCGTGCGCCTGCCTGTACATGAGGCAGATTTTCCTATAAAAGAAGACACTGATATTCCAGCTCTTCTTTCTTCATTTGACTAATGAGCCTTTTGTTACCTTCATGCACTGAAGACAGAAGCTCCTCAACTGCTTATTAAAAAGGTCGGTCTGGCTGACGGACTTGTGTGTTAATGATTGAAAGTCATCTTTAGGGAGATGTGGCCAGGAAGAAGGGATTCAGACATTAAATCTTTATTCAGGTTTTAAATCATCTTTATTACCACCATGTAACAATAGCAATAGCACTTAGACTTATATACCGCTTCACAGTGCTTTACAGCCCTCTCTAAGCAGTTTACAGAGTCAGCCTATTGCCCCCAACAATCTGGGTCCTCATTTTACCAACTTTGGAAGAATTATTATTATTAGGAATTAAAAAAAAATTGGGGGTGGGGGGAGATCTACAAAGTTTTTTCCCCCCAGAACAGGCCACTTTTTTGTCTCCAAAGAACACAATAAATAACAACTGGGATAAAAATATAAGAACACATGGTACAGAAATATATTATTTGCTATCCTTGAAAGAGGTAAACAAACACTGATTTTATTTCTTCTTCAATTAAACTATTAAAGCATACAAAAAAAAATTCTGTGCAGTTTTGCAGCCCTCTCTAATGTGCATTTTCAAGACCATTTTGTATATGCATTCTTTTAACAAAAGAGGAACTCCATAATTGTTTGCCACAGCAAATTAGTATATTTTATTGGATATAACTTAATTTAGTTCTGGTTATTAGAGCCTTTAATGCAAAGACAAGCCTTATTTAGGAGCATCTGATAAAAGGATTACATGCATTAAATTGTTAAATCATGTGAATACCATCCTTAATGACACAAACAGAGATTTATTATGATAATCATGATCTATTTCTTTAGTGGCAAGTGAAAAATTTCCACACTTGTGCATTCGGCTCAGATAACCACAGGAGAATTCAGTTAAAATGCATTTAATTTGGAAAGTTAGAAAGAGTAATGAGTCAGAATCGTAAGCTCTCTGCTGAACACGTAGCTTGGCATCTATCGACATTCTAACCTGAATATTTTCCACATATTTTGTCTGCTTTTGCTACCTTAAATCATCTCAGTATGTAGCTTCCACTGAATCATGAGCAAGTTCTTTAACTGAAGCATGTGGCAACCATTAGGATACTGTTAAAGCAAGCACGGGACATATGAAATGGGCAGAGTTCATCTCTCTCGCAGCTTTCGCACTTTTATTTATTTACATTACACATTTCAGAACATGTTTGCAGTAAGTTAGACCGCTCAGACTATACAGCCAACACTGACTGTCAAGCTGTCTCCAAAGTTCCAGGCAGAAGTTTTCCAAGGATTCCAAAATCTGAAACTTTTTTTCATCTTCGCTTTCAACATCTGCAGGTAGGGCCAAAAAAATGTCATGATCCTGGTGGCAGCAACACAATGAAAGCTTCCTCTCTCAGTGGTGGGATTCAAACTTTTTTACTACCATTTCTGTGGGCGTGGCATGGCTTGGTGGCTTAGCAGGGGAATGATACTGTAAAATCACCATTCCCTCCCCACTCCAGGGGAAGGTTACTGCAAAATCCCCATCCCCCCCGCAATCAGCTGGGACTCGTGAGGCAGAGAATAGATGGGACGGGGCCCAGTAGAGAATAGATGCGGGCGGGGCCAGTCAGAGGTGGCATTTACCAGTTCTCCAAACTACTCAAAATTTCCGCTACTGGTTCTCCAGAACTGGTCAGAACCTGCTGAATACCACCTCTGGCCACCTCTCCTTTGACTGCGCATGTAACATACAAAAAGCACATACAAGAAAGGGGAGGCTTCCAAGGTGCTACTATAACCACCATCTTGGGGTTTTTTTCTGTTCTGTTCTCCACCTTCCATGGAGAAAATTTAGATAGATTTGCCCACATGCACAAAACTCCACCCCAGGCAAGCAAGCAGTTGTTTTGCCAAGGCTTTGCTTTATAGAGCCGTCTCAAGAGGGTACTTGGATTGTGGTTCAATTGAAGTGAAGTGCCCCTTCACCTAGAGACAGAGGGACTCTTTTACTGCACCATTGTTCAGTTTTTTTGCTTTGGCTGTGACAATCTTCAATCCATGGTAAAAGGGGCCCCTTGTGCCCCTCCATGCCCACAGAGTAACCCAACCGATGCATATGCTATATGGGGAGCCCCGTTATGATTATGTACTACTTGTTCTACCATCTTCCATTATCAGTCTCAGAAGAAAAGGGACTGATCCATCCTATGCAGCCTATGGAAATCTTCATCTGCATTAAAGAGGGTTATATAATGCAGGGGGTCTAAACAGGGCTCAGAAACTAAATCTAGTTATCATGGAATTGAGAGTCCACCAGAGCATAGTGGAGCAATAGAAATCGTTGCCCATCAAATGACACTGTTTTGCCCATGCTGTCACTTGGCGTCAATCTTGACTTAGAAAACATTTTAATGTTTTTGCTAATGAAAAAGAGGGTTCAGGGTCTAGGCATACAGAATAATCAAATCAATTGTATGATGAAAGACTAATAATGAAACAAGCAATGAGATTTGAGAAGAGACCAAATCAAGTTGGATTGGGTGGAATCCACCTGACATCCAAACACAATTACTTTTTTTGTAGCTAGTACACTAGTTTTTGAGAAGGATATTTTTACTTGCTTTGGCTTTGTCACTAAGGTAACATTGTTTATGTTATGTTTGTGAACATTTAAAATACTGAAGTACATAAATACACACAGAGAGAGAGAGACAGAAAGAGACAGACAGACACACACACACACACACACACAGAGACAGAGAAACAGAGAGAGACAGAAAGAAACAGAGAAAGAGAGAGAGAGAAAGAAACAGAGAGACAGACACAGAGACAAAGAGACAGAGCGAGAAAGAGACAGAGAGACACATACACAGAGACAGAAAGAAACAGAGAGACCGGGAGAGAAAGACAGAAAGAAACAGAGAAAGAGACAAAAAACAGAGAAACAGAGAGAGACACAGAAAGAAACACAGAGAGACAGAAACACACACACACACACACACACAAACACAGAGAGAGAGAGAGAGAGAGAGAAAGAAACAGAGAGGAGAGAGAGACAGGAAGAGGCAGACACTTTTGTATGGATTCTATTCTCCTTCTTGCAAATATTTTGGCCAAATTCAATTACAAGATTTTGAAAAAAAATCATGAACTCAATGGAAAGTGAAATAATAGGCAGGCTATATTTTGAAACTAAGACAGAAGCACAACTAAAATCCTGGTATTGGAGTATCTTTGAGAATAATTTCTGTTGCTTGCAATACTTGTACAATGTATAAATACCGAAGAGCTGTCATCTGGCAGGTTAAATCGGGGGATGTCGCATTGAATCTATTCTGTATTTTGATTCCTATAAGAAAAAAACCCCCAACCAATCTGGGCAAGGGCTGTATATCTGGTGCTCACCTGGGCTGACATCAAGAGCAGCAGGAACGCAGGGGGAATTGTTTGGGAATTGTTTTGGGTTTTGGCACACAGCAATCTAGAATCCCCCTTCTTTTGGTTTACACTCATTACACTTGGAATGTTCTGCTTTTGATAATTCTATGAATTGCGCTTCCAAGCTTTATATTCAAGACGTCAATGCTTTTTGCCTAATAGGCAGCAATAAAGGGCAAATCAAAGATTGTGTTGCTGCTAACTGCTTCTGAGATGGAAGCTAGAAGGTGCTGAGGTATCTATCAATCTTTAGTTGTACTGTGGCAACTCTTTAAAAATAATAATAAAGCTCTATGTATATGGTTGGGTATAACTGAAGTCTTCAATATGATAGAGTTATGGGGAGAAGCTTCAAAGAATACTTTTAAGAGCCCTGAAGAGCAGGGATTGGTATATTTATTTTTATAGCTACGCATCAGAAGACTTTAATTAAGCTGTCTCTGGGTGCAACAGAGCTTACTTAGCAGGCGGATTTTCTAAGCTCTCAAAACTAATTTCATAATGATATTATTCCCACAGATGTCTTGAGTGTATCCATTGAAAATTGTATAGTTTTACAAAAGGAAACAACCACCATCTTCCTTTCAATTACTGATGATATAGTCTGAATTGCTTTCCAAATTTGAACAAAGCTACTTCATCCTTCACTGAGCCGTGGTGGCGCAGTGGTTAGAATGCAGTATTGCAGGCTAATTCAGCTCACTGCCCAGGAGTTCGATCCTGGCCGGCTCAAGGTTGATTCAGCCTTCCATGCTTCTAAGGTTGGTAAAATGAAAATCCAGAGCAATACGCTGACTCCATAAAACTCAGGGTCCTCAGGGTCACCTGAGTAGTGCCCCCGATGACCCTGGCAGGAGTGCTCCTGGTAGTCCTGGCAGACTACAGGACCAGGAGCACTACTCAGATGACCCTCAGGACACAGATAAACCTCCAAGTGCTTCAACAATCCTCTAAAACAGGGGTGTCAAACTCAAGGCACGGACCCGCAGGACCACCCTGGAAACAGCCCATATTTGCTGGCACAGCTCTTGAGCCACCATAGGCACCCCTGACATGAGTGACGTATAGTTGGCCACCCCCACCCTGCCTCCCGAGATCAAACACAATGCTGATGAGGCCCTCAATGAAATTGAGTTTGACACCCCTGCTCTAAAAGGATGCAAATGATCAGCTGTCTGCAAGGAATATAGATCCTTCCATTCCCCAGTATCCTGTCACAGCCAAAGAAGCTTCTTGGATGAGAAGCGAAACGTCTTTAAAAGAAAAAGCAAGGAAGTCCAGTTGTCGCCTGAAAAAAGCAGCTTTGGGGCAATCATGACCTGGGTGACTGAGAAAATCTTCAGATTTATGATGCAGCTCTTAGTTCAGCAATACTTGTAAAAGTATATACTGTATTTCACCCCCTGCCATGTCCCAGATAATAACAATATAGTCATCTGCCCACTGGAATAAGAACGGAGAGACCATCACTGATATCAGAAAGCCCACTCCAATAAAAATATTTTTAAAAATCTATCCAACCCTCCCCCCCCCCTATGTCTTAGGATTTGATTAATCCAAAGGAACAGAAAGATGGCTGAGCCATAAAGCATATATTGAGACCCCATTTCTTTCTTCTCTTTTTCTTTGAAAGGCAGTTGTGTTTGATTTAAATGTCCCATTTAATTTGAAGATGTGCAACTTGTGAAATTATATTTAAAATAGGATCTTGGAAATGACAGCTCTGTGTGTGTGTGTGTGTGTGTGTGTGTGTGTGTGTGTGCACTCACATTTGTATGTGCTATTTTTTTTTTAAAAAACGAGATTATTATGTCAATGATGTACTTCCATGGATATTGTTAATGTTTTCTTCTTAATGCCATCTCATTATATTTTAATGGCATGGATTGTGATATCTCACTTGTATCTTGAAGCTGGTGATCGCCCAAAGGTTTTATACAAATATATAACCTCTTGCTGCTAGACTTTGCCACTAGATATTGTACTTGAGTAGCAGCTTTGCAAATCCCTCCTCACAAAAGATTAAAAACATCCTCCTATTACATCTGGAGATTTCTTTTTGTTAGTCAAAGGCATGAATATATTTAGAAGGGGAAATGTATATCATTTCTTTATGCCTTAAACCAGAAAGCTACCTTGATTCCTATTAAAAATAAGAATATTTAATGCTGTCACTTCTTCCGTGGCACTTTTTTTTTTTGTGATACTGTGATGAAGAAAGAACAAAAAAGGCTTTTCAGAGAACATATAAAACAAAAAAAAAGGCGTTTGAAGTATTATAATAAAACAACCTTCTTCTTTTAATGCTAAGTCCCTTTTTTAATGAAGATCCTCTGGCAGCTCTTGAATGTATAACTAGTTTATATCATGGGATGAAGCTGTCTGTTCTGATGATTGACATGAGCCCACATTACAATGTGATTCGGAAAATTAGTCCATGGAGGTCCTTTTCAGGTAGCTCTCAGAGTGAAAGCTGTCCTCCAACTACAGTGGAGCCTTTTTAACCCCACTCATTGGTATTCTAATCTGGGAGTGATGTCCTGCTTTTTAAATAAATCAGGCATTCAGGCAGGCACCCCCCTTGACACATTACTTAACCAAAGGATTCAAATGAGATTCAGGAAACATGCAGGAGAGCACAAAGGAATCGGAATAGGCACAATTAATAATCACCCTGTTAATTCATTTTTAATGCAGGGAGGTTTTACTGGAATTTTTTTTTTGCATTCAACCCAATAGCATAAGGAGTTGCTATCCATCCCCATTGTTCTGCCCCCCCTCCTTTCTCCTCCCCCCCAATAAGATCCGTTTCCATAAATATCTGTCCTACCCAATGTTTGTGTCTGTGTGGGTCTGTGTATTATGGTCCTAGCCTTGTCAGGTACATAAAGAACTGCAATTATCATTGTCGGAAACAAAAGAAGGAGGAAAAAAAATAGACAATGTCTGAACGTACAAATTGGAGGAAGGATGGTTGGCTGCTCGGATACTCCATCTTCCTCCTGTCTACATTGCGAGGATAATATATTGTTGTGTGTAGCCTTGTTGTCTTCCATGTTCAGCAATGCCGGAGTAATGAAACGGTTCCTGAACACAGCACAACTACTTTCCAGATCTCTTGTAGAGATCTGCTGAGGACAACACATTATGTGTTTAAATATCTCCTTTACTCACTGAACCTTAGCAGGAAACAACTGGCAGCCAAAGATTTGTCTTAAACTTGGTAACTCTCCAAAGTCTCAAGTTCAGCTCCCAAAGCCCTTGCGAAAGGCCTAGCCATCCTGACAGAATAGAAAATTAGGAAAGCCCGGGAGAATAACCACATTTGTTATTTTCAACTGAGTTAGTTAAAAGTAAAAGTAAACCACATTGACTTCAATTTTTTCCCCTAGCCCTGCTCACGTCTCTCTTCTTCAACTTATTGGAATTGGTTTGCTGGGTTGCTAGGCAAAAAATAAAAATAAAAAATAAAACTTGCGTTTTCCGCTTTTTGAATGACTTCTTTGCACCTGCTGTAATTCTCCAATGTACTAGTTCAGTCTTTCCCAGTCTGTTGGATTCCAGATATTTTGACCTCCAATGCTCAGAAGAGGCTGTGCTGTCTGGGAATTCTGGGAAATGTGACTGAAGACATCTGAAAGATATCAAGCTGGGGAAAGCTATTCTCACCAGTAATAATAAACAATAGGTTTTAAATAGCCAAGAGTTTCTTTTTGGATGGTTATGCAAACTTATACAAAAATAAGGATTTGCTTTAAAATGCATATATACGTACAAACATATACCCTCACCTTACTTTGAAAATGCTTTTGTTGGTAATGAAGAGTATAGATGGCACTCTTCCAGATGGCCAAGTTAAAAGTGCTATCCACAAGTGCCTCAACTGGCAGAAAAACATCCCTGCATAAACTAGATTGCTCCTGAAGCATCTGTTGGGTGTAGCTCCACTTCTGTGCCTGTCATCTGTCACTGTAACTATTTCTTCACATGAGTCTTGCACTCTTCTAAAAGAACGTCGGGAGGTGGGGGGGAAGGTAAAGGAATTCCTATAGAATATATAGATTTCACTCCATTAGCCATTAGCTGACTCTAGGGAGTGATGCTCCTCTCCGTTTCAAGGCCATTGAGCAGGCTACCCGAAGACATTTCCACAGTCATGTGGCCAGCATGATATCACGGAGCGCCGTTACCTTCCCACCAAAGTGGTACCTGTTTATCTACTTGCATTTGCATGCTTTCAAACTGCTAGATTGGCAGGAGCTGGGGCGAGGACGGGAGCTCACCCCATTGTGTAGAACTTTGATCTTGAACCTGGGCTGCCGGCTTTCCAGCCGACAAGCCCAGTATCTTAACTACGCTTCCCTAAAGAGCACTAAACCCATGTTAATAAAATAATATATAATGTAATTAATGAAATGAAATGAAATAAATAAATATAAATATAATAAAATAAAATTTGTCCGGCTGATAGATAAAAAAGAGTAAGGCAAGAGGAAATAATGGTGATTGAATGAGTTTTGACCTTGGCTGCTGCAGGGATAAACGTTGCTGGCAACAGGTAACCAAAAAGTCCACTTTTGCACTTGTTAGTCATAGACTTAATCAATGGACAGCCAGGCAGAACATGAAATTGTGATTGACCCAAAAATAGCCGTGGTCATCACTATGGCAACTAGCACCACCCAGCTGAAGTGGAATAAGCAAATGAAACCATCCCTTCTTCCAAGAGTAGCATGAGTAAATAGTGTGCTGTGACCAAAGGCATGGGAATTGCAGCTGCATGATACTAATTTTGGGAATATTGAGCAGTCAGGATGACGACTGAAGTCTTCATGTGTGAACCCTCAAAAATAATAAAAGTAATTAGAAAAAATTTAACAATTACTTTTATTATTTCTGAGGGTTCACACATTGGAAGCTCCTGCTTTTTTTGTGTTTGTGTGTCTTTTTTTCCTTTTCTGTTTCCTTTTCTATTTCCCTTTTTTCACTATTTACTATTTTTCTCTTGATTAGAAAGAGAGAAGAAGGATGTGATCTCAGGTTTTTTGTTGATAGTGATCCTATTTAACACAACTCCTCTCCCGTGGTGAAATTCATTTTTTTTACTACTGGTTCTGTGGGCGTGGCTTGGTGGGGGTGGCAGTGGAAGGATACTGCAAAATCCCCATTCCCTCCCCTCTCCTGGGGGAAGGATATTGCACAATCTCCATTCCCACCCCACTCTGGGGCCAGCCAGAGATAGTATTTGTCGGTTCTCTGAACTACTCAAAATTTCTGCTACCGGTTCTCCAGAACCTGTCAGAACCTGCTGGATTTCACCCCTGTTCCTCTCATAGTAACTCCTTTGCTACTGTTCCCAGATGATGCAAGGAATTTCTAAGTTAGTCTTAGCTCTTTTAGTTCCTGGGGCTGACCAGGACATACCCTGGAGATTTCTGCACAACATCTACATTTTGCCTGAAGAAAAGGCTTCCCTAGGGTGGCATTTGGGCACCCTCGTTTCTTTCTTGAGCTCTTCCCAAGGTTTTGTTGTTCATTTTGTACTAGTTAATGATTCTTTTCCTAATTGTCTTCTTTGGGCTATTTATTTGGCCAAATTACAGGCTGTTAATTGTTGCACAGGCAACACACGCACACACACACACACACCGACACACAAATAGTATTCGTTTATGAGTATATTTTGCCTGGCAAGATTATTAAGCAAATATACACTCCAAATTTTTTTCCTTCTTCCACCAGCTTTATTTATATCCATTCCATAAATCTGTTTCTTGGCCAGAGAATTGATCTCATCAAGAGCTAATCCAGACCATCCTTTCTCTGACATTTATGGAGATGTAGCTAGACTGGGTGTGTGCTAGACTCTCTTCCTTTGTGAGGCAAGATTTAAATGCTAGACCGACAGGACTAAATAGAGAAACCCAGAGAGTTTCTCTGAGTATCCTTATGCAGGATACTCATAAATCTCCCCTTACATTCCAGGCCTGCTTTCCATAGGATTAATCTCTTGCTAGGCAAAACTGGCTTTGGGAGAATGATGGGCTTCCTCTTAGCTTAGGTTCTCGTGCCAGATGGTGGAAGGCGCAGTGTTACCTGCGGGAGATGCTCTGTAGCTGATAAGCTTTCTTTCTCTTTGGTAGAGAAGTAAAAGTAGAATGTTTTCATGTTGTCTGTTTCCTTATTCAAAGGCATCTGGGCATCCCTTAATGTGCTCTCTCATGTGCTGCTTGTATGCTTCTCTAATTAAACCATCCTTGGTGCTTAGGAGAAGGATTTCATTTTTTGTTATCCCGGCAAACACATCTCCATATTATCCTGATGAAGAAGTCATCTGGGGCTTTAATCCCTACATGTGCACATCCCTTTTGCACTCCTGTGCCTTCGGTTAAGTAGAGACAGTAGCTGTAGGTCCCTTGATGACTAAAATGCCAAACCACACATGACACCCTCTCTGCACTCCCTATTAAAATTTTACAGGTCAAAAATCCAAATTACCCACTTAATAAAAATTGTTCTTCATCCTAAGTGACAAGAGAGAACAGGTCAATCTTTGGAATAATGGCACAGTAATTAGAACCTTTGTAGTTGATAATGTGTGACTGTTAATCAATGTTTGGCTAATTAATCAATATTTTAATCATTAGACCTTTTAAATTTGTTTTAATGAGCATTTCCTCTAATTCCCCTGATTCTGTCACTTCCAGTGCTTCTGTTCCTGCTATTAAATTGCAACAGAGAGTATTCATATGTGTGGATCATACTGTAGCATGAAAGGATTGTAGCATAGTTGTAGGACGCGTCAACGGGGAGTTCTGATGAATGTGAATCAGCACAAAAGGAGGATCTGGTTTTGGATGCTTATAGCATCCTTTCCGACAAGAATAGAAACAACAGGGAATTTCACACGTGAACAAGAACAAAATGGGATGAAAAGGGGTTTGCCCGAAGTCAGAGAAGGATAGTATGGCTCGCTCTCCAAGTAGGCCGTTTCTGATCATGCTTAAAACTTCTGCATCCAAAGGAGGTTTAACAATGGTGAAATCTTTATTTTTTCTAATTCTCTGGGAAAAGGTGAATCTGAGTTCACTCAAAAGTCTTCCATACAGAAACCGTTTAGACTGAAGAAACAGATTTCTCATGGGAAGTAAAGTCAATAAGGAGGATTTTTGTTTTTAAAAAAAGAAGTA
The DNA here is from genome assembly GCF_964273705.1 of Natrix helvetica. Lineage (NCBI taxonomy): Eukaryota > Metazoa > Chordata > Lepidosauria > Squamata > Natricidae > Natrix > Natrix helvetica. Next base: position 159,454,200 of record NC_138548.1, on the reverse strand, counting down.
CATTTGTCCGGTTTTGTATTTATAAGGGATGTTGCCTTTAGCAATGGCTAATTATTTCCTTCCACCCCCACCCCCAGCTTTAGCATGCTTTTGAAAATGAAGAAAGACATTGATGGGTGACAAGATTAATAATGAGCAGTCCAAATTAAGGTAGAATTCAGAGACGATGTTAGATTCAACTTGATTTCTTCTCCCTCTCTAAATTTCTGTGCAACTCTGTTTTTTTCCAGCAACTGGACTTCCTTGCTTTTTCTTTTGAAGACATTTCGCTTCTCATCCAAGAAGCTTCTTCAGCTCTGACAGGATAGTGGGGAATGGAAGGAATCCTGTCAGAGCTGAAGAAGCTTCTTGGATGAGAAGCGAAACGTCTTCAAAGAAAAAACAAGGAAGCTCAATTGCCTCCTAAAAAGAGCAGCTTTGGGACAACCATGACCTGGATGACTGAGAATCTCTACAGACTTTCTGTGCAACTGTTTTACTATCCTACCTGCTTAAACCACCTAGTTATGCTTTTAGTTAGTCATAGCTATGTTAGTAACATTAAGAACATTATACATGGTGTACTGCATGAGCAGGACTTGGAAATTTTGCTGGAACAGATCAAAAAGCTCAGATCATTAATATACCAAGGTCTTTCTATCTCATCTGAGGGGTGTGCTTTTATTTTTAGATGTTATATCCTGGTTTGCTTCCTGTGGTTTGTGATGCCTTTATCTGCAATTTTCTGCTCGTGTTTCTTTTTTTCTGACAAAGACATGGATTTCACCAGAATGTCCAACTTTGCTAGTATCTTACTGCTAGTGATTTCTTTCTAGTCTCCTAAACGTTGACTTTTTCTCTCTCCTGTTGTTTGTCGATCTTTTGTACATCCTTAGATGGACTTTGGTGAGGATTGGAATATCACTTGCTTGAGACATCTAAAAATCCATGTTTTTGAGACTTTGGCTGATCCACTACTTTAGCTTGATCTACAAGACTCTCTATATATATCACTGAATGTGGCATTCTGTTTTTTGTCAAATGTGTAACAGAGTTTAAAACCTTTTAACTCTGCTATTGCAATCTGCTACTTAGCTGATTAGAGCGCTTGAATATATTAATCTTTTTAAAACCAAAAATTGTATCTAAGCATCTCATGCCAGGTCTGGTATGCACAGAATTCTTTTCTACAGGAAGAGCTGTTCTATTCTGTTCAATGTCAAGGTAGCATCCACCACCTACACAATCTTGACTGCATTTGCCAAATATTTCAGAAAAAAAGGAGTGTCTATGGACTCATGGTTTGGTAGCTTGTCTAATATAGTTCTCCAATACAGACAGCATATTTTGTCATTTTTATTTTCATTCATGGAACATACTTGGAATTGCTTTCTAAGATAATACAGCTTCATTGATTTCCCCCTCTTAGAATTTGCTTGGTTTGCGTTTTTTTTATGGCTTTGAGTGGCATAAAAATCTTTTGGAACCGAACGCAGCATTTCAGTGGGTAGATCTCTGCTATATCCAATAGCTGAAATCCTAAAGGTATTTCATAAGACAATCCCAACCTAAATCAATGGGTCAGGGGGAAAAATGCCATTAGAATTACGCCCAACGCCGTGAAGAAATGAGATATAAATGCAGAGAAAGAAGAGGGTTTTTTTTGCAAATAATGTTTCTTGATTTATATAGAAGGTCAGGCAAGATAACTGACTGTAAAAGTCAAATGGCTATTATGTTTATGTTTTAGGTCCTCAGGTAGGAACGTGTCACCTTGACGCTACTTAGGCTGTTTATTTGGTTTAAACCCTTTATTGTTGCTATTTATTTATTAAGCTCTATTAGCCAACTCCGGTGGATGCTGTGTGGTGGCCAAAATTTGAAAAAGCATAAAAACAGCTAAAATACAAATTCAAACAGGTAATCTAGACTACGATGATCCGGTAATGAACAAAAAATCAACAAAACAAAGCCAGGTTCAATGCCTTTGGGAACCCTGGAATAGAGGCCTCCTGCAGAAGATGACCTGCATAGCATCTGGGTTCTATCAGGTGTTTCGTATCTCTCAGTCTTTGATCTCTCAGTCAGTGTTTGAAGAATGAACGTTTTGAAACTTCGTAAGGGGCGAATGCAGTTAAGATATTTAGACCTGCCTTCTAAATAACAGTTGTGGTTTAATAATATCCAGTAATAATAATAATAATAATAATAATAATAATAATAATAATAATAATAATAATAATAATAATAAAATTTTATTTGTTAGCCGCACCCTCTCCCGAAGGACTCGGGGCGGCGTACAATAAAAAACACATAAAATACAAATATAGACAATACATACACAAAAATATAGACATATACATGGAGGAGGTAGACAAATAAATGGAAACAGAATTAAGATCGCAATTTAAAATCCCCTAAGTAAAATTACAAGATTAAAAACCCGTCAGGAGTGATATGATCAAACTATGGTTGAGCCAGGCCAGCTACTTGGAAAAGGTGGGTCTTGAGCTTTGCACGGAAGTAGAGAGAAGTCTTCAAGAAAAAGAAATGCTAGCACATTGTTGGGCCAAGGAACTTGACAGGTCCAAGCAATAAAGACAGAATGTAATCTACTTGGATTTATTTCATTTATTTTAGGCTTTTAATATTGCCTTGAATGATGAGTTAGTTATCATACATCAATTTTATCACAATCTAATCCTTTTTATTTACTTTATTCACTATACCCCCCTCTTTTTAATAGAGCTTATGCTGGTGTTCGCTTTATTCGTACAACAACCCTGTAAGGTAGACCAGCCAAAATAAAATGAGTGCTCCAAAGTCATCCAGTCAACGTCATGGTCCAATGGAGAGCTGAGCTGAGGTGCCCCTAAGATCCAGATCTAAACCTTAGGTTATACTGAAGGCATCTTTGTATGACATATCGCAAAATGAAAAAAGAGCCACTTTTAAAAACAATATGGTTGTGAACGCTGGTGTAGCTAGTTACTGTTGTGGCCCTTGGAAGATGAGGAAGTTGGGGGGGAACTTGGGCCAGTCCTTGAGTGTGGGGAAGGCTCTGATGGATGCTGTGCATTGAACACGGAGATAGAGCGAGGGCCGTCCGACATTTCCCAGCCACCGGAGAGGCAGCTGTCTTTGGAGGCTGATGTGAGTGAGGAGGAAGAACAGCTGGGCCTGTATGTGCAGAGCTATTAGGAGAGGTAAACAACGGAGGACAAGGTGTCAACTCAGGAAGCAAAGCACATATGGATGCTGAATGGCTCCTCCCTGGCTTGGGAATAAATAGAAAGAAAGGGGAGTGGTTGTCGTAGGAGACAACAGTTCATATTTGTTCATTGTGTTTCGTGCCACAGAGACTGCTTGCCAGAACTTAATTTGCAGCTTTTCGGCTTTGCAATTATCCTGCAGTTAACTCCTTGAAGGACTTTTGCCTGGACTTTTTGGTGTGTGAATGCCATTAATTCGCAAGAGGTAAATAAAAATGGGGGGTTTTGTGACAAGGAGTCTGTATCTTGTTTCTGCTAAGGCTGGGTCAGAACAGTTACTAATGAATGCGCCATAGAATAATATTTCCCTAACTATGTATGAAAATCATCATCCTCTGTTAACGACACCATAATCCCTTGCGGGGTGGAGTCTGAGCAACTGAATGAAGCTAGTATAGTGTTTAATAGCCGGATGCCCTTCCTGTCACCAATGCAGCATTTTGTTCAACAAATAACATTCTCATTGTGCCCGGAGGGAGAAATATCTGCCTCTACCTAGGATTGAACTCACAGCCTCCTGATTGTGAGCTGAGAGCTTCACCTCTAGGCCATTGCATCAATCCTTAACTAAGTATGATAATGACAGCTAGATAATTTTGTCAAGCTTATGTCAAGTTAGTATTCATTGCTGCCTATAATATATAACCCAGAAGACAATGTTAGAATAGTAAGTGCAAGGGGAGAATGTGGCCTTGATGCAATTAAAGCTCTACCATTAGAGCCACCATCTTACTTTTTTTATTCACCCTGTGGATATCCTTGAATAAGTAGTTTACCCTTTCCAATGATGGCAAAGGTTGATACCCAGGAAAGGGAATTCAGTTACTCTTCTTCCTTCTGTTCATTACTTCTCTAGAAAGATTATTCACCTGGAAGTACCAGCATAACAACCATCAGAAATAGGGAGTAACAGGATCTTTTTGGTGATGGCTCTCAACTATGAGATATGCACAAATGGGATAATTAGGGATGCCAGATAGGGACACTTTTTTTATCTGCCCTGGCATTTAGGAGTAGAAAGGGACAACTTTTTCAGTCTGGGAAGCACACTTTTTCAAGTTGGGTTTATTTTGATTTTATTATATTTTGGGGGCTTTTGAGTGTTGAGGGTATTCAGGTAAAAAGTAGCTGTTCCAAGCCTTGCAGATGCTTAATAACTGTATGGTTCACATTTCAAACATATTACATACATTACTGTAGTGCAATCTAGAAATGCTGTGGGGCCATAAATCCAGAATTCTCATCTCTATACCTATTTTTCTATTCGCCACTGATTTTTGCTTTAGCTGGTGTCATTGTTTTCTCAACTTACTTTTACCATTTGCATTCTTTATCTTACTTTAAATGATTTTAAGGTGCTCTAGGTGTCTCCATGATGAAGAGTAGCTTATTAAATCTTTCTAAACAATTGAACAAATAACGCAAGAAAGGAAAGAGTTAAATTCAGAACGACAATGACATTTGAATGAGAGATTATGTCTGCTTTTACCAACACATATTCTTTGCTATGGACATTGAAATTAATTAGGTTTGGGATAGTATCGGCTTGTTTAGTTTTTGCAATTACTGTGGCCTAGACAGACTCAGAAGGTTCTTTTGATGAGACTTTTTCACTCACTAAATTTCTTAATTCATTACATTTCATTAGTTCAGTAGTAATGAACCAAAACAATATCATTTATTTTTATTACTACTGTGGGCTAAATCACTGTGATTTATTCAGCCAAACTGAAGCAACAACTGTTTAACTATTGTGATTGTCATGGATATATTTTTCTCTTAAATAAGACACTCAAATCACAGAACAGGGGGTTCCTTTCCTGGTTTAAGATGCCTGTTCAATAGCACTGTCAATTTCTCTTTTCAACTAACTCAAGTAGGTGCTTACTGAAACATCAATTGGAACTCCCTTAGAGAACAGACAGTTATCCTATTGGTCCAGGGTCCTTTCTAATAGACCTTTCACCAGCTGTAAGATTACAGCCTTAAATCTCATTAATTCCAACAGTGGAACTTTAAATATGTGCTTAATGTATGAATGAGCAAAGCTTAAAATGGCTGAATTATGTCTTCAGTAAAGAGTTTAGAGTTGCCCAGCCTTTAGTTTGTCAAATAGCTGCAGTAACTCTAGTGACACCTCCTTTTCATAAGAGCTTGTGAACTGATGATTATGATGATGTGTAGATGAAGAGGACATTCAAACAAAAGATAGTGGCAGAGAAGTATTCCAGCATTTTGATAAAGGTGGTGTCACAGTCTATATGTCTGGCTGTGACCTGGGATACAAAAGTAATCCTCAGCTCTTCAGACAGTTAACTTTTTATTCAGCAATTGGCTTAACTAGATAAAAGGTTCTGAGCCTTGATTCCACCAGATTTGACTCTTTAATGTGGGGGAGGGGGAAGAAAAATGCATATATAACAGAAGGTTTGCCCTCTTAATACAAAGAAATCAAAGCACCTAATGATTTCTTCCAACAACCAGTTCACCAAACTGCTCAGAAAGTTAACAACCCGTTCTCCTGAAGTGGTACAAACTGGCTGAATCCCACCACTGCTTCTGCCTCCTATTTTCCCCAGAACAATAACCCTGTGAGATGGGTTAGAGAGAGAATGACTGGCTTAAGATCACCCAGTCAGCTTTCATGCCTAAAGTGGGACTAGAACTCACAGTCTCCTGGCTTCTATCCTGATGCCCTCACCACTAGACAAAATTGGCTCTTGCTAGGCTTTACCTCAGTTGATGGAGTCCTTGGTGTTCTCTGAGTTTGATTGTTTGGTTGAAACATTTCATTGGATATTTGGCTGCCCTCTTGATAGCTTTGAGAGGCAGCTGAACTTTGTTTACTTAATGGCTCTCTCTAGTCTAGGAACCTGCTGGTTGCCACCTTGACCTTTCTCTTCGAAGGTGTAAAATGTTTATAAACATTCCACTGTTTTGAGATCAGTCTGGACATTTATATGATGTTTCATGCCTTTTGGAGAGAGTACTGTTGCTCAAAAGGCTCCTGGTTGGGCAGAGTCCTTTGTTTATGTAGGAAGTTAGCACCTACCCCTCTCCTAGGAAAATGAAATATTTTTGGAAATATTAAGAGGACAGAATATTTCCCTAAAAAGGGAGGCAGAAACTCATCCCTCCCCCCACCCCACTTTGTCAATGGGCCATTAGGGCCTGGGCCAGTCTATTCTACATAACAAAGATCAACCTCCTTCAGGCAGAGCCATAATAGGAATCCCAAAGTCCTTTCAGTACAACATCACCCAGCAAGGCTCAACCAAGCTTAGGACTCAAAAACACAACCTACCAAGTTACCCCTGCATGGCCCCGTGGGAGTCTGACAACCAATCAGAATACAAGCTCAAATTCAAATCCCAACAGAGGGTATAAATCTCTCTCTTTCTCTCCACTCCATGTGCTTTTTTTTTCCCGCCCAGAACCTCAAACCATGTGGTCCTGCCCACCATTAAAACCATCTTTCCCAACAGCCACCATTGTTTCCAGTGTCTTTCTCCCCACTTGGAACTGAACCCAGATGGACATTTCTTCCAACAATTAAAAACATCACAGTTTCTTTCAGCCAGAAAGAGTTGGAACGAAATAGGCTGCCTTCAACTCAGGGAGTGATTGTAGAAGTAACATTCTCCAGGAGAAAACAGAAGCCTATAATGCAACTGGAGTATGGAGGATGGGCTGAAAAGAGAATGCCTGATCGAGGTGAAGAATGGCTGTTTGAGTATTGGAATCCAAGATGAATCTGCTGTGTGGTCGTGCAGGAAAATTACATTTATGGTAATAATGTCAGAAAATGCTGTATCTCCAGCATAGTACAGAGGGGTTACCCTAAAAGAAGGTGTTCCTTTCTTTTCAAATATGTACAGTTCTCCAAGTAAACCAACACGGGTGGATCAAAGGCCCATTTCTCTAGAGTAGCACAGAAGCTACAGTCACAAAGATATTGTGGAATTGATCAAATTTGATCAATGTGGACGTCAGAGTCCTCACAATAAATCAACAGATCGTCTAACTGCACAATAAAAATGTATCCAAAGAGCATGGTTCATAAAATTTTGGGAGCTTATTGGAACATTAACCAATCCTAAGGACTTTACTGTATATTCTGCTTTCCAATGATATGAATCAAACACGGTTAAAAATGCATAACTGTCTTTCATGTGAATCAGATTGTAAGGCCCTGTCAGATCCAGTTACATTGTTGTTGTTATGGAAAAATGGATGCCTACGAGTGCAGCTGTTGCAAGAGTTGAGAAATGAGAAGGAAGAAGCTACCGAACCTTAAATGATTACATATTTTTAAGAGGTGGTGTATATATAGGGAGCCATCCTTTTGACAAAAAGAGTCGGAGCATGAGAGGAGAGAAACCGGAGTAACACATAAATCCAATAATTAGTCAGCCAAACGATGAAAACAGTACTCAATATGAAAGCTAAGCTAATGCCAGAAGGAGGAATTTCAAAGATAGGCCATAGAGCAGGGGTGTCAAACTCGATTTCACTCAGGGCCACATCAGGGTTGTGTTTGACCTTAGGGGGGAAGGTGGGTGTGGCCAGGGTGGCCATGGCCAGCTTGTCATCACTCATTCAGGGGCGCCTGTGGTGATCCATTGTCTTCAGCGGAGGAAGGTGAAACAAGGGAGAGCACGAAACGATGGCCTCCTGAAGCCCTCTGCCAGTGAAAACAGAGCTCTCGATCCTCCTGAACTCCTGTTTTTGCTGGCAGAGACACCGTGGGCTGGTCCTTCACTGTTTCCAGGGCAGCCCTGTGGGCCAGATCTAAGCAAATGACGTCTTGAGTTTGACATGGACTCCCCTGCCATGGAGGAAGAGAGAAAGGATGCTCAGATATCTGATTTCATTTTTTAAGCTGAAATAATCCTTAAAGGTATTCTTCTCTTGGAAGATCTTGGTGGGTTTGGCATTCTTAATGCTTTTCTTCAGGGGTGAAATTCAGCAGGTTCTGACAGGTTCTGGAGAACTGGTAGCAGAAATTTTGAGTAGTTCGGAGAACTGGCAAATACCAGCTCTGGCTGACCCCAGAATGGGGTGGGAATTGAGATTTTGCAATATCCTTCCCCCAGGAGAGGGGAGGGAATGGGGATTTTGCAGTATCCTTCCCCTGCCACCCCCACCAAGCCATGCCCACAGAACCAGTAGTAAAAAAAATTGAATTTCACCACTGCTTTTCTTATAATAGCATAGCTGCCATATTCTGAAAAGGCTACAGAGAACTGAAGGAGGTTTCTGCAGGCCAAAAGACATGTGCTTCAGAAAACTGTGCCAACAGAACTATATTAAGAAGAGCTTTTTATCTTCTAAGTTAAAAAAGCACAAGGAAACTTCTCTGTTTTATGACGAATAGGAAGATCTTGAGACACATTCAATGCCTTGACAGATTGAGTATGCCCTCTTGTTTCTACCAGTGCAATGGACTTTGGAGTGCATCTAACAACCAATAAGTTACCAAAATTGTACTGGATTCAAGAATTACAGTGGATAATGGTCTACATTTTTTTCAAACATTGCTAGAACAAAAAGGTTACCTCTATCTAGTGAAAAGCTTTTTTTCTTTAAAAAAATGCATTGGGTAGCAAAAAAAATGCTTTTCAAAGCTATATAAATTCATTATGAATGGCCTGGTAGTTTTGTTTTGAAAGTACTCATATTTTTGAGAATAAATTTAAAATCCCGAGGACAAAATATGTATGGATCTCAACTTTTTCAGATTCAATTGTTTTCACATGTTTCCCCAAATGCTAAATAAAATATAAACATGGTATTACATTTGTCCTAATTCCAAATTAGAAATGTAACTATCCTATCTTTAACTTCTATTCTTTCCCTTTCTATCTTTAACAAGAGACATTATAATCATATTTTAAAGATTTGATAATGCCTCAAGTTACGGAAAACAATAAATAACTTTTTATTACTGATCAATCTTTTTACAATTCTGGATCATCACATCATTATGACAAATGGGCTTATACAATTTCAAGCCTCAATTATAGGAAAGGTTACCCTGTTCTACAATCATCTTTTTAATCAATCTCACACAATAATCATTTTTACCTAAAAATCTGTTTCTTAATACAGGTTTCATTACCTAGGTGATTTTTATCACTAATCATTAGACTATGATTCACTACACCCTTAGCACTTCTTGTTTTAACTATAAATGAGTGATCAGTCTAGATATACAAGGTATTACCTGCATGAGGGACCTCATAATAGACACCTTTTTCCAACTGTCAGCTCTTCCCTCTTAAAAAAGACACAGAGAGAGAGAGAGTTGCTTTTATTAATAGGATCTGTTCTACATTAAACCATACTTCAGTAATAATAAAAAGGGCCAAATACTTCCACTCAGGATTCCATCAGGTAAAGCAATTATTTTTTTGCAGAAGTGTATCAGCTCAAGGCCCCCAACCCTTCCAGCTGTTCCCCTGGTTCAAGTATGCCGAAACAAGGAAAGATCACAAGCCTTGCTAGATGGAACACAACCAGAGTGTAGGTGTTACAGAAGAAGCATGCTTAGCGACAATGTGAGGCTCAAAATGACAAACCAGACAGTGGTGGGATTCAAATAATTTAACAACCGGTTCGCCCAGGGTTAGGTTGGCTGTCATGGGAGGCATGGCCCATCCCCGCCCTCCAACTTTACCACACATGCAGGACGATCCTCCCGCAATGACCAACTTGACCCTGAGCGAACCGGTTGTTAAATTATCCCCCGCTATCAAATCCTGGGCACTGCGCTGTGCTGCAATGGAGAAATGAGCAATGGAGTAGCCAGCATGAAGGAAGGAGGAGGAGCAGGGAGAAGAAAGAGGGAAAGCCGCCTACTCTTTCCCTAACGCCCGCCGCTCCGTTGCCCATTTCTCCATTGCAGCGCAGCCCCCAGGATCCACTTTGATAGCAAGGGGTGGGTAATTAAACAACCGGTTTGCCTGAACCGGTGTGAACCGGCTGAATTCCCACCACTGTCACAGAGAATATTGCATGGCGAGGGTGCAACTACTTTTGAGTCAAGACAAAGTGACAAGTCAGCATCCTGTGCCAACCAGAGGATGGCACTCAAAACTGAAACGTGATCATTAAGAAATAAATGAAGATATAAAATGCATCAGTGTCCTTCAGTTGGCATGCAATGTTCCCAAATGCCTGAAGAAAGAAAAGATCTAACATTTTAGGGTAGGATACTGATCCTTGTTACCACTGCTTGTTTTCATATCTTTCATATCTTATGAAAGCCTTCCATATGCCTTGACTAGGTGGTGGCATATGAGCAAGTGTGTGTACTACATATATCTGATGTATAAAGTTATGTAGTTTAGGAACAACATATTTTTGACAATTGGTTTTTGGAGGTTATGTGTTGTTCTATGTGTGTAACTAAGAGAAAGGGGTGGGTGTTAATAAACACAAATAAAAGTGGTTTTGTGGGGTAGTGTTGCTTATTATATATAAAGGTTTAGGTTTCATTCTGAGTGAAATAACAGAAATTGTTTCAGAAAATATGAAGGATATGAAGCTAGATGATTGTAGATGCATATGAAAATAGGCATTCACAGGCTGTTGACGGTTGCATGTTACACTCCAGAGAATAGCAATAATGAGAGAATTGGGGCTGAATTTGAAATTGTACAACATTCTGCATGGATATGATCAAAGGGAAAAAATATATATTATGTGATAGGTGAGAACAAGATGAGACATATAAAAAAATGATTGGGCCATTCAGAGACCTAATAAATAAGAACGGTGAGGGGTCGTTTTTTAGGTGTTAGAATCTGCTCAAAAATATGGTTTTTCCCCTCTAATACTTAGAATGTTTTCATGTTGTGATCAGAAAACATGTTTCTACTATGTGGCTTATGTATAAATTTGTTTCTGACTTATAGCAGCTGTATGATTCATGCATGTAAATTTCATTAATTAATAAATAAATGCAACAAGGAGTATGGATCTGAAAATTAATTTACCAGAGACTGTGATAATTATCTTTGACAGGGAAAATGGACTGAAGCATATAAATGGTAAGAAGCCATTGTAAGTAGAGAGTTATTTGTATTTTGATAGAATGCTTACTAAATATTTATTTATTTATTTCATTTCCTAGATTTATTTCACCCAGTCCTGACAGATTGGCAACAAAAATATGAAAATCCAATATGAAAAGAAAAACGTGCGTAACATGAAAACACATAAGCGAAATGCTTAAGAACAAGTAAAGGTAAATATCATGCAGGATCAAATCTGGGTTGGTCACCTGGGCCAGAGATCCCAGTCTTCTGAGCTTTTGGACTCATGCTGGAGTCCTGTTAAACAAAAGTTCCTTGAGAATGGGCTCCAGCACGAGTCTAAAGAGTCTGGTCCTGGAGATTGATCCAGATTGGATCCTGCAATATTATCCTGGGACATGTATATTCGCCTTCATTTGGTAAAAATCATATTCAAACCAGGGGTCAGTTCTGGCAGGCACTACTGCTGGTTTGCTCATGGGGGCGCTGAGCATGCACGTGCTTGATGTATGCTGTGCGCACATGTGCAGTGCAATAAAAATTCTTCTGCGCATGTGGAGAAGCGAAAAACAAGATTGCAGTGCCTACAGCACCACCCGGAGAACTGGTTTGGGGGTGTGGCAGGCCCGGGTTGCTGCCGGTTCCTGTGACCCAGGCCGCCAATCCACTACCGGTTCTGCTGAACTAGTAGGAACCCACCACTGGTTCAAACAGAATAGCAACAGCACTTATAGACTTATATACCGCTTCACAGTGCTTTTCAGCCCTCTCTAAGTGGTTTACAGAGAGAACCTATTGCCCCCAACAATCTGGGATCCTCATTTTACCGACCTCGGAAGGCCGGAAGGCTGAGTCAATCTGGAATAAGTTTAACTTGTGAAACATAAGCGTAACCATTTCATGATTCTGGCTGTCTCTGGGGAAGATTATTCTGAAGAAGGGAGGTTGCCACTGATAAATCCTATTTTTTAATCCATATTGGATCAACCTCATGGAAGGGGGTAGGGTTCAATAGACTGCTTTCTTGATATCTAGGCCATATTCAGGATTGTCTGATATACTCCAGGATTATATTGAGTAAAATACTAATACCAGGACTTTGATTGATGCTATTGGATTACACAGCTGTTTATTGACAATTTCATTTTGGTAGGATTTCATTTACGTTTGTTTCATCCCATACAGTTTCTCAGGCTCTTAAGCACAAGTTCACAAGTTCAGGATTCCTATGGAGTCTCTAGCAGAATGGCAATAGGGTGTTTTCCAGTAGACTCGAGGGAGGGGCGACTCCTGGGATATTCTCATAGCCTGATTGGTCCAGAAGTGAACTGAGGGAAATCTCTTTTAACCTCCTTCTTTCCCTGTGGCTCCCAGTTCCTCTCAGTCTTTGGGTCCAAGCACTGTATGAGTTCCCAGAATGAGTAAAAATTTAAATTAATTAGATATATATTGGCTATTCCAAATTCCAAATTGTCTGAGCTGCCACTTGCAGGGACAGGGTCCTCTGTCTTGCAGCAAGCTGGGGCGAGAGCAAATTGGCTCTGCTCTCCTCCTGTGGTCTTTGGGAGCTCTGACCGATCCCTGGAACTGCGGGGGTGTCAGGCTCTCCTTTTCGCAGCTCTGCGGGAAGGGCTGCTGGCCAGAGGCTACGATCAGGCTGCAGGCTATTAATTCAGCTCTGCAAGCCGCAGCCTGGTCGCAACGAGCCGCGGCAAGATTTTTCAAGCTGCGGCTGAAGAAAAAAAGCCGTTTGCAGCATGCATAGTCCTCTGATGGCCATTTTGGCTGTGTGCATGTGGGGGCAGCCATTTTGGAGGCCATTTGTAAGCCCCGAAAATTACCACTTGCATCGTGGCCAGTATTGGGCCAGCAAGTTTAGCCTCAGCAGCCCAATCATTCCTCCCGCAAGGCCCTTGCACTGGCTGGTGACTTTAGGCAGCAGCACCCTCAGAACACGTGAATGGCTCCAATGGCGGAGAGCAGGAAGACCACTTCGATGGCCCCAGGGGGTGTCCAGATCATTCCTGAGGAGAGGGAAGGGCCCAGAACCAGGGCAGCAGCGATCAAGACTAGAGCGGCCCAGCGGCCCTCCAGAGCAACCCAGAGGGATGAGACCAGGTGCCAAAAGGCTCGGGAAAAAGTGATTGCTAGGGCAGAACACCAGGCCCAAACCAACAAGCCTTCTTCTCCTTCCAGATCTAGGTCTCCTTTAAGGCCGATATCTGCTCATTCAGCTTCTCCCCCCAGGGGATTCAGTCCTTCTTCCCCTTCTATCTCTCCTGTTGGGGCACGCAGGCAATCAGGCCTGGAAACCTCTCCCTCCCCTCCTGTCTTTCCTCAGGGCTCAAGGGAGGTGGTTGAGGATCCATTGGAGGGTTTATCTAGGGGATTCCTTCCTCCCTGCACCCTAGCTCCACAGGGCCCCGATCCGGGATATTCTGAGGATGAGTTTGAAGATCTGGAATTGCTCCCTGAGAGCATTCTGCCATTTCAAAAGGGGTTGCCTCTGCAGTTTCCTTGAGGGATCAGCAATCCTATAGGGAGCCTAGGCCCCAGGGGCCTCCTCGGGCCAGAAACTCCTCTGATCTTAGATTTCAGTCTGTGAGGCCTCCTTCTCCTTCAGTAGTTAGTGAAGTTTCAGTGCCGGGGAGGATCTGCGCCAGGACATGGGGTTCTCGGAGGATGAGGAGACTGTTCTCCCGGATCCTCCGGCCTTCCCCAATCTCTTTGCTCTCCCCATGTTTAAACCTTTATTGCATAAAGCAAAGAAGGCCACTAAGGTCGGTGCAGGGGATTCTGCCATTCCCCATCCCAGAGACCCTAACTTGGTCATGTTCTCTAATACAGCGGCCCACAAGGAGGAGGTGCCTGCTCCTCCCCTTTTTCTAGAGGTGGTAAAGAACCCTCCCACGCTCCCTCCCTTCTTTCCTTTCTTCCTTTTTCTGTCTTCCTTCCTTCTTTCCTTTATTTCTTTCTTTTCTTCTTTTCTTTCTTCCTTTCCTCCTTTCCTCTTTTTTCTTTCCTTTCTTTCTGTCTTCTTTCCCTTCTTCCTTTCTTTTCTTTATTCCTTTTTTCCTTTCTTTCCTTTTCTTTCTTCCTTCCCTCCCTCCCTCCCTCTTTTTTCTTTCTTTCTATCATCTATCTATCTATCTATCTATCTATCTATCTATCTATCTATCTATCTATCTATCTATCTATCTATCTATCTATCTATCTATCTACTTCCTTTCTCCTTTTTCCACCCCAAAAATAGAAAGGCCAAATCGGCAGGCTTGTCATTACAGCAGGTAAATTATTACTTGTCCTTTTGGACTTCAAGGGTCAGGCAGTAGTATTCTTAATGAACACTGTTCTAGTCACAAATTATGCACCCCTAAATATGGATTCTAATGAATAAACTGGAGGGACTCAATCAAGGTTATAATCACATTATTTTCTTTACAGCCCTTAAGCTGGGCATTATTATTTGTGCAATGGTATGAGTCTGTCACTAAATTCTCCTTCCCTTGTCTTTATCGTATTGCAGTGCAGATATTATAACAGAGTAGTGACCTTTTCTGGAGGCCAGACAATTATAGGAGTTCATTCAACAGTAAAAGATAAACAAGCGAGCAACAAATGAAAATATGAGGGCCATGTTTTGTATATCAAAATTGGGGTCAGTAAAAGTGGGGAAGCCCGTGTAGCCCAACAGGATTTGAAGGAGTATTTTATATCAGTAATATATATGCTTTTAGTAGGGAGAGAAAGGGTCAATTCCCAACAGAACAGGGGTGGGTTCCTGCCAATTCTAACCTCTTCTATAGAAGAGGTTCCACAAATCTATAGTGCCGTTTAGAACTGATTCAAGCTCTCTCTCCCCCCCCCCCCCGCCCATCCGCACATCATCAAGATGAAGACCGAGAGGAGGAATTCTGGGAGTTGAAGTCCACAAGTCTTAAAGCTGTCAAGTTTAAACATCCCTGGGGTTTTTTTCCTAAAGGTTTAGGGGTGCAAGGGTCTTGTAACTTGACAGCTTTAAGACTTGCACACTTCAATGCCAGAGTTCCTGAGCCAACATGACTGGAGGAGGAATTCTGGGAGTTGAAGTCCATAAGTCTTAAAGCTGTCAAGTTTGAACACCCCTGGGGTTTTTTTTTCTAAAGGGTTTGGGGTTCAAGAGTAACTTGACAGCTTTAAGACTTGCACACTTCAAATGCCAGAGTTTCTGAGCCAACATTTTGGTTGCTAAGCAAGTGTTGTTAAGTGAGTTTCACCACACTTTACAAGTTGGCCACGCCCACCCAGTCACATGACTGCCAAGCCACTCCCACTCTGTCGCATGGCTGGCAAGCCACTCCCACTGTCACATGGCCGGCAAGCCACTCCCACAAGCAGGCCACACCTACAGAAGAGGTTCTAAAAAAAATTGAAACCCACCGCTCAAGCAGAAATAGATTGTTCTACCCAGCACTGATCAATCCCTGAAAAGTGATAGTTGCTATTAGGAGGTCCCTGAAGATTCATACAGTGGTTGTGATTCATGAAAGATTAGGCAGGATGTCACTAAAGATTAAGTTTCTCCTTTTCCTATTCACAAATACATATAATATGAATTTAAGATCAACCCAGTTCACCAAGTTTGAGGAACATCACAATGCTATTATTTCAGCATCTTCTGAAACTTTTGAAGTAGGAGTTGAATTTTCAAGTAAAAAGAAAAAGAAAATTCTGCAGAACTAATCACTTGCCCCTGCATAGATTTTGCTCTGGAGTTCGTGGTGTGCCACCTCCTGGCATCATCAGGAATAATAATGTTTTATAATCCAGCTGCTCCTTACAGAGAACACTGATCGGTCAAGAGAGAAATGGTGGAAGAAGATTATTTAGCCAAATCTTGCAATAGGGGCACGAAGCACAAAAGATTTCTAGCACAGTTTATTTTGCTTCCAATTGCAGATGTTTTGCTGTTCCATAAGTAATACAGTTTGGTATTATTGAAGAATTAGCAATATATAAGCCCTCGTTCCCAGCAGTGCAGATTCCATATGCTGAAATCCATATGGTGAAGTTTTAACAATGTGCAACTTTGAAATACAGATGAGTAAATTACATGCTCACTTAACCCAGAATTTTTATGAGTCTGAACAACGGACTACACCTTTCTCTTTAAAAGTATTGCAGTGTTTCCTGTCTTATTTTCCAAGTGGGAAGCGGAAAAGGCACAGATGAAATAATCAGTCTGCTAAATATTGTTGTTTCTCTATAGCTTACACACACACACACACATGCTTATATGTGTATTTGTGTTACATATACATATGCTTATATATATATATATATATATATATATATATATATATATATATATATATATATATATATATATATACACATATTTATTTATTTATCAGCACAAATACAACACACACACACACACACATATATACACACACATACATGACAGTGGTTTTGCATATACATGTATGTATGTATGTATGTATGTATGTATGTATATGCAAAACCACTGTCATTACAAAGCTTTGGGGCATTCCTTTATTCCTCCCCCCCCCCACCTCTTTTAAAGGCCTCTGTTAATTTATCGGAGAAGCTTGGATTCACATTATTGTTTTAAAATTGCACCATGTTCCTGTAATGTGGAAAGGGGAGAGAGGGGGGTAGAATTGTTCCACTAGGGAAAGGCTCTAACCAATAAATCATACTAATATGATCTACAGCATTTCTGATACCTCACTGCCCATGAGATTAAACATCGAGTGTATTGTTTCATTTAAAGCAAGACTCTGTCCAGTTGCGGCTAACAAATACAGTGGTTTGCAGTCATGGGGAACAGAAGGGAGAAACCTGTACTATCTCCTGTCACATTAACTTATACAGGTAGTCCTCAACTTACAACAGTTCAGTTAGTGACCATTCGATGGCATTGAAAAAAGTGATTTATGACCGTTTTTCACATATACGATAGTTGAAGCATCCCCATGGTCATGTGATCAAAATTAAAATGCTTGGCACCTGGTTCATATTTATGATGGTTGCAGTGTCCTGGGGTCATGTGCAGAGGTGGTATTCAGCAGGTTCTAATCAGTTCTGGAGAACAGATAGTGGAAATTTTGAGTAGTTCAGAGAACCAGTAAATACCACCTTTGACTGGCCCCGCCCCATCTATTCTTTGCCTCCCGAGTCCCAGCTGATCGGGAGGAAACGGGGAATTTGCAGTAACCTTCCCCTGGAGTGGGAAGGAAATGGGGATTTTACAGTATCCTTCCCCTGCCACGCCCACCAAGCTATGCTATGCCCACCAAGAACGGGTAGTAAAAAATTTTTGAATCCCACCACTGGTCATGTGATCACCTTTTATGACTTTCTGACAAGCCAAGTCGATGAGGAAGACAGATTCCCTTAACCATGTTACCAGCTCAACAGCAGCAAGGACTCACTTGGCAAGAAAGGTCACGAGATCGGGCAACATTCGCTTAACAACTAAATTTTAGGCTCAGTTGTGGTCGTACTTTGAGTACTTCCCTGCACAAGCTTAAGCAGCAGACTTTCTTTTTAAAAAAAATCCCAACATTTATCGCTTTGGTGTTACTTCCAGGTGACCTGTGAGGAGTGAATAGCAGTGGAAGGTTTGCCCTTTTCTTTGCTGAAGGGATGAACTGCTCCGCGCAAGATTCGGGGGCCGTTCTGAGCATGGTGGAGTAATCATTAAGTTACACGCTTGTCATTTCTTGTACATTCACTCCGAACTAATGCACATCACTTTTTCTACTTATAATCATTCCACCATTTAACAAGCACAAAAGGCCTTGGATTCCAATTTGCTAGTGATGCTTTCGCTCTGTCTGTCTCTCTCTCTCTCTCTTTCTCTTGCTTATTTTGTGGCATTTCAGGTTTAGTAGTTGCACATTTTGACTAATGGAAAGGTAATCCCTTGTCTGAAGGCAAAAGGAGCTTGTCTCGCAATGGGGGTAAAAGTATTTCCTTTGGTACTATATTTTCCCCTTTGTGGCACTTCCCCTCAACCCCGTAGCCACACTTTCTGTTATTATAGATATTGTTTATTGGCTGTGTTTCTTACTGTCCAATCCAAACCAGAAAACAAACTATAAAACAACAACCCACCCAGCCAGCACAGTTGCAATTTCTTTTTCTAACAGAAGTTCTTTTCCTAAATTGAAATTCTTCCTCCTCCATTCCATGTAGCTTATTTCATTTAACTATTCTGGTTCTTTCTTTTTTCCTTCCGTGGTGAAAAATAAAATCTCAAGTCTTTTGTTTTTAACAGTGGCTACTTCCTTAGAAATGGCAAAAAGCCAAACGTTTCTGAAACTATTTCCCACTCCACCCCCTTAAATTCATCTTCCAAGAATTTAGAGAGCCATTCAAATAAAAAGGGTAAATTAAAATTTAGAGCCTCTTTTTGTGGAAAGTCCTTGTCTGCGTTAGAATTGTTTTTAAAAAGAAACCTTATCAAAACTATATAGAAAAGCGATTTTGTTGTTTGTCTGTTTAAATGTTCAACGTTTTGAATATCCCCTACTTTACCCCCTAGAGGTTTAAGAAATTTAGAACCACTGCCTATAGAAAACAGGTGAGGAAAGAAATGTCAAGTCTAAGAAATATGACCCTTAAAATAAGAATCTATAGGGAATTATTTATAGATTGTTGTCTTGGCACTTCGTTTTTCTTCGCATATATCCTACAAGAGCATCCTGGAAACAAATCATAATTTGAAGAATTTCTTCCACTAAGTGTCACTTCCTTATTGTATGGTGGAAATATTTATAGTTCAGGAGGGGATACAGACCCAATAAATACATGGATTTACTATCATAACATTATTTACCAATAATAGTTAAATGGTGGCTTAACTCTCAGAAGTTTTATTGTAAACTGTTGTTTTCCATTTTTCAGTTTTCTAACTCCTGAGAGTACCCTCTCCCACTGGTAAAATTGCTCAATGTCTCTCCATTTTAGATAGTAATAATTGTATATTGTGTTTCTGGGCAAAAACTACCTGCAAGGCTATTTACACAATTAAAGGCATAAATACGTTCAAAACAAAATGCTGGTCTGATACAGTACAGAGCAATAGTAATAATTTCACTGCCAGCAATACAATAACAGCAACCAATGCCATTTTTCAGTGATAAGATCAGCATCACTTAGGAAAGAAAAACAGTTCCAGGTGAAGGCAGATCAAAACAATTCAATTGGTATAGTTTCAGGAGGGGTTGTATCACGAAACTCTCATTTCTATGATTTCATAATCCACTAAAAAGGATTCCTTACCATGTCTTCTTGATGAATCTAACTGAGTCCAGTGTACCCTCCAAATACTCTCATTTGTGGCATCATTTGCAAGAGCTTTTTTTTTGGGGGGGGGTGAGGATTTGGAAACTCTCGAACTTCCTCTCCAATTTACAGATCCTCACCTTTCTTTCCTTTTGCGGTTCATCTATCACCTTAGTAATGTGGCAACGCATTCTTCCACACTTATGAATCCCTATTGTTTTTCAAACATGAAACTTTACAACACTGAGCTAGCTTTCAAAGGCTCTGTGCTGTTCTCCTTGCTTTTGCCCAAAACAGTTGCTGCAATAATAGAAGATAGGTGGGTTTTAAGAGGGAAGATTGAACTACTAGCATTTCCTCCCCAGGAAATATATATTCATAGATACACATTTGGACAGGGGCCTACTTTCTTTTCCCTTGCTTCTCAAGCCTTGGCAGGCATACATTCTCAAATTGCCCAGAAATTGTATGGATTGGTCAGCTAATAAAATACTAAGGTTCTGTGAGATGCACACTAGACTAGATACACAATTTGGAAAGTTAATGATTGTATAGATCAGGGGTGTAAAACTCAAGGCCCGCGGGCTGGATGTAGCCTGTGAGGTGCTTAAATCTGGCCCGCGAGGCTGGAAATATCAAAGGACTGGCCCATTTTTGGCCTCCAAAGCCTCCTGCAGCACTCTGCCAGCCGAAAACAGGCTGCACAGAACCCCCAAGGTTCCAGTGTGGCCCATTTTTTGCCTCCAGCAGCACTCCCCCCCAGAGCCTCCACGTGGCCCATTTTTGGCTGGCAGAGTGCTGCAGGAGGACTGGATTGGACTGGATTACAATTATGTGGCCTCAAGTAAGTTCCTGAACTGGATAGAAAACATCTGACATTAATACTACAGTTTAATGCCAGATTTTACGTACTGTAGGTCCATTTCATCTACAATCTATAATTGACAGCCATTTCTATTTACTACCCTGGAAATTTACCTCTGCTGTTAGATCTTGTATTATCATGTTATCTATGCTATTGTATTTTTATTAATAGTTGAATAATAAAAATACAATAGTATAAATAGCTTTTCTGCCTGGAAAAGCAATTTACTATTAAACAATGGGGTATAAATTTTGAAATTTTACTGGAGTATGAAGAATAAGTAAAAAATGTTTGCCAGTAATATCTGGTAGAAGAGATAGGATATAGTAAAGAAGTGTGGAAAGAAAGAAGAGAATGGGGGAAAAAATGCATCTTGAGCCTGTGTCAAATGCCCACCCTGGCCACACCCAGCCTGGCCATGCCCACCAGACCCTCAATGACCATGCCCCTTCAACCACTCACCCCCCCCCACACCCACACCTTGGCCCTTCAAGGTCAAACACAACCCTGATGCGGCCCTCAATGAAATCAAGATTGGCACCCCTGGTATAGATTGATCATGCCTAACGTTATTTATTTTTAAGCCGGTTCAGCAAGAGTTGGATTTTGACCAATGGTCAAAATTCAGTTATTTTCCAAAACATTTGTACAGCAAAAAGTTATTGAGGAAGAAGTGGAAGCATGTTCATTATTATTTTTTTAACACTCTCTAACAGTTACATTAAAAATGAAGGTTAGGGACAAGGTTAGGAATATAACAATTCAGAATTTAGGATTTCTTCACAGCGTAACACCGCAAACATTGCAACAAAACAAAAGAATGAAAATAAAGTATAAATATTTGTCCTCAGGACTTCAGAAAGTCACACACACTTCTTTTTCACACATTGCACTAAGCCATAAGACTGCTTTAGATTCTTTTATAATTTCCAGAAAAACCATTTCTAGACCCTAGAAATACTACACAGAATAATGTGCTTTTCTTCTGCTGCCATGGGGGGAAAATCCTTGATCTATGGAAGAAACAGCAGCTAGAGAGATCCTATTTTATTGAAGACATAAAGTGTTCAATTGATTGAATAATCAGTAAAAGAATCGTAATTAATTGATTCTGAAAAATGTTAGTCATTTGACAAACACACCTTTTGGGTGTCATTCCATGGGGAACCAAATCCATCACTGTCTCAATGTTCCTTAGCTTTAGTTTGTTTTTTTAATAAAAAGTTTTTTAATTTTTTTTTAACATATAAACATTTCATCTTTCCTTAAACAGTGTGTCGTCTGAGTACGAATATCCCTGTGCATCAGCTTTCAGCATTTACATCATCACTCACATTAATATTAATTCTCTAATCTTAAAATTATAGTATATTAAACAATTAAACATTATTAACCTATTCATTTTCCTCTTAACATGTCTTCTAATAAAAATAGCTTTAGTTTCTTCTGCTCAGATGATCAACATTTTAGAGGTATAAAAATGTGACTTATGTTACACTAAAAGCTAAAGTGACTAGTGAAATTTGGAATAAGATTACCCAAGACAAACAATTATTTTTCTTGTTCCTGTTCAAATATCTATATCTATATCTATATCTATATCTATATCTATATCTATCTATCTATCTATCTATCTATCTATCTATCTATATCTATATCTATATCTATATCTATATCTATATCTATATCTATATCTATCTATCTATCTATCTATCTATCTATCTATATATATATATATATATATATATATGCTGGTTTTGTTGTATTCGGGTGTAAGATTGAGATTGTCTTTGCAACGTTTCGGCAAGATCTCACTTGCCATCTTCAGGCTTGGGCTTAAAATGGGATCCCATTTAAGCCCAAGCCTGAAGATGGCAAGTGAGATCTTGCCGAAACGTTGCAAAGACAATCTCAATCTTACACGGGATAGATATATCTATCTATCTCAGTAGTGGGTTTCAAATTTTTTTAGAACCTCTTCTATAGGTGTGGCCTGCTTTGTGGGAGTGGCTTGCCGGCCATGCGACTGGGTGGGAGTGGCTTGGCAGTCATGTGACTGAGTGGGAGTGACCAACTTGTAAAATGTGGTGAAACTCACTTAACAATGCTCTTGCTTAGCAACCAAAATGTTGGCTCAGAAACTCTGGTATTTGAAGCACGCAAGTCTTAAAGCTGTCAAGTTACTCTTGCACACCTAACCCTTTAAAAAAAAAACCCAGGGGTGTTCAAACCTGACAGCTTTAAGACTTGTGGACTTCAACTCCCAGAATTCCTCCTCTCGCTTTTCATCTTGATGTGTGGATGGGCGGGGGGAGGGAGCTGGAACCGGCTGAGAGGAGTGACTGGCCCAAGATCACCCTCCTGACTTTGTGCATTGTGTCCTGGTTTTGAGCTTGCTACCTTAATACACCAAACTGATTCTAATTTTCTTACTGCTAAGTTATTGATATATGACAATTTTCTATGTACCAAATGCCATTTCTACCCAGAGTCCACATTTGTTGGTTTATTTAAACAATCTCTCATTTCTTTATCCAGATGACCTTAAAAGTAGCTCACAGAACATGTGATTAAAAACTCTGACATATAAAAATGTAATAAAAGCCATCACAATTTGTTATGAAAATCATGCATAACCTTGGAGCTAATGGCAGTCTAATGGGCAGTGCCTGAACTCTCACCCAAAGCATTCACAAATCTCATAAGTCTTTTAGTTGGATCCTTTATTCATTTGACATTACAAGGAACATCTAAACAGTACCTGGAAACCTTGCAGATTCTTTTTCTAAGACACATTAGAGTTAAGAGGAGAATTGGAAAAAAAAGTTGAAATATATTCTCTCTATATAAATGTTTGTCTCTACCTAAAATATTTAATGTATTTTTTCAACCCTGTATTTATTTAAATCTGCATGTGCTTGATTTTATAATTCATGTTGGGGGTAAGAATGGAAATGATTACATTTGTTTTTCTATTGATCTAACATCTTTCCTTATAGGATCCTTATATGTTAAAGCTGTAATCTGAATATAGGAAAACAATCACCATGGAGATAACCTTTCTGTATACTTTTCTCTTCTCCCCCGCCCCCCCAGCATTAATGCAGTTCTAAAGTTAAAATACCAAGCCCTTAGAAAAGTTAGAATTAAACCTCTTCTGATTATCGTCTAAGGGATAACCTGGATGTTGTGTGCTGATATTAGCACAGATACGTGGAACAAATTTGGGGTTGGGTTGTTGTTCAAATATTTTCTTGCCAAAGAGATCGGTTGCTTTAACCCGTCTGCTCATTTTTCTTTTCCTCGTTCAGAATTATAGCACATCATCCCACATGACTTGAGATGTATGCAAACTGGGACATCATATATATATTTGCAATACCACCGTGAAAAACCAATTGGGATAGGGAGACAAGAAACATCCTTTAGTTTGTTCAAAGTGATACCCCCCTACATCTATTTTTATTTTGAAGATTAAAGTACTATTGAGCTTTTGAAATAGGAATTCCATGTGAAATGTAACACTTTAAAAGGGACTGCTTAATTGTTTCTTTCTATTTGATGATATTTCTACTTTATTGTTGGCAGAAGTGATGGTGGATATTTAACCACCTGTTGTGGCCGCCAGCGGCCAGTGGAGCTGATGGCAGTGAGGAGGTTGGGGAGGAACTTGGCCCAATCCTGGAGTCTGGGGAAGGCTTTGATGAGGGCTCTGCGTTGGAGGCAGAGATGGGGCCAGGGCCATCGGACAGTTATCAGCTGCCTTCGGAGTCAGATATTAGTGGGCAGAAGAACAAGTGGAGCCTGTTCATGATGTGGGCATACACAGAACTGCTAGGAGAAGGGAACAATTTAGGAACGAGGGCCGACTTGGGAGTAAAGGCACAGGTAGATGGTGAATGGCCTCTCCCATAGGGAATAAAGAGGAGTGAAGGGGGAGGGGAGTTTGCAGGAGACAATTAATTCAATTCATTAGAGTGAAGATCTGCTCCTGACTTCTTGCCAAGTAATTGCTGCTACAGCATGGCATTTGGAAGATATCGGTCTGGCAACTCTCCAAGCCTGATAAAGTTGTGAAATCTCATGGAAGACTGTTTGCCGGGACTTTGCTGGAGAGGGATTCCCTTTAACCTAAATAAAAGAGGTTTTATCGGGACAAAGAGTCTGCTTCATGATCTTGGGAAGCCTAGGTCAGAACAACACCAGCATTATTGTTCTCTTATTGTTATGCAATTTTCCAGTTCCCTGAAGCCTCCCTGGCTGCTCACATTTCCTACTCTGGAAAAAAAAAATCAACAGAGGACTTCCCTTACATTGACTTCCCTTGGGATATTTAATTGAAATATGGGAACCAGTAGAGGGATGTTAATAACAATGAAAATGAACTCATTCCTACATTCCTCTTGACCCCTCCTAACTAGGTAATCACAGGACCACTCTATCACACCGGAGAATTTCTCTTCTGACTTCAAAGAAATGTCAGAAGCCAAATGAGTGAGAAATAAGGGGAAGAGAAGTGAGAGAATGATTTTTGCATGTCACTAACTCATGTCATCATGGCATTTTCAAATGAAGCAGCAGGATCAGTCATACATCTGCTGCATGCTGTAGAATCTTTATTGCCCGAGTTCAAGGGTTACTCAGCCTCTGAACAGAACTGGGGAACCCTTGAATAGGCTTGCGTTGTGAGGGAAGAAGGGGACGGCTTAACATGTGCTACCTGAAGCCAAGCAAGTAATGGTTCCCACACTCACTGAAGCCAAACTGCAGGCTCAACTTATTTAGTCACAGAGAGAAAATCCACAAGTGTTTCTCCCCTTAGTCAGAAAAGAAGGCAGGCGTTAAACCAGGAACAATTTGCTACCATTTTATTGCATCCCAAATCTGAAGCCTGAGATGGTAATCTCATATGGAATAAGATCCCCATCTTGTTTGGTAATTAGAGGACACCCTGTGAAGTTAACCACATTCTCTCTTTCTGTGATCTGATAGAAAAGGGGAAAAGGTGGCCCGTCAGATATTTTGGGGCTGCACCAGGGGTGGGTTCCGGCAGGTACTACTGCTGGTTTGCTCTTGGGCGCGCTTCACAGGCACATGCACAGTGCAATTAAAATTGTTCTGCGCATTCGCAGAACTGAAAAACAAGATGGCACCCGGGGAACTGGTTTGGGGGTGTGGCAGGCCTGGATCGCTGCCTGTTCCAGTGACCCAGGCCACCAAACCACTACGGTTTGTCTGAACCAGTAGGAACCCACCATTGGGCTGCACCTCCGTACATGGTTGCGCTCTTTATGGTTAGGGAAGGCTGCACATTGAACCTCCCTAAATTATAGAAGATGGCAGCAGAACGGAGCATTGGAAACACACTGACAGCCAGTTTGGCATATTGGTTAAGGCTCCAGTCTAAAAAGCAGGATTAGAGCTGTGAGTTCTAGTCGTGTTTTACACACAGTCGTGTGTAAGTGACGTTGGGCCAGCCCCCCTCTCTCAGCTCTAGGAAGCAGACAACCTCTGACTGGCTCCGCCCCCATCTATTCTCTGCCTCCCGAGTCCCAGCTGATCGGGAGGAAATGAGGATCTTGCAGTAACCTTCCCCTGGAGTGGGGAGTGAATGGAGATTTTACAGTATCCTTCCCCCTGCCATGCCCACCAAACCACACCCACCAAGCCATGCCCACTAAACTTGTAGTAAACTTTTGAATCCCACCACTGGGAGGAAGAGGGGAAGAAAGGAGGTATAATAAGGATGTATTATATTTTTCAAATCCAGCATGGCCTCATTGAGGAGTGAACTATTATGGTTACATTATTGGCCATAAGTGGAAGTATACAGGTTCAAATCCATTCCTGATCATAAAAGTTCCCTGGATGAATTGAAAGATTTCAATCGGTCTTTTCTGAAGTATTTGACTCTCTAACTCTCTAAGTCCCAGAGTTACTAAAGTGTAGTCTAAAAGACAGCTCAGATAGTAAGAGTGTCAAGATACCAGAATGCTTACTACCTTGGGAAGTGCTGCATTTGGAATGGAGAAAGAAAACGTCATCTAACCTAATTTTGGAAAAGTGTAAAAAAAAAACTGACTATACATAATGACGTGAATTAAAAACCAACCCACCTACAAAAAAACAGCTCTACCAGAGGTGGTATTCAGCCAGTTCTGACAGGTTCTGGAGAACCGGTAACGGAAATTTTGAGTAGTTCGGAGAACTGACAAATAGGCTAGCCACGCCCCTGCTGCCTTCCAGCCTCCCAGCCTCCCAGCTGATCTTCTTTTGTTGTCCTGAACAGGAGAATGGAGCTGGAAAGCAGATTAGTGGGGTGGGGAAGGAATGGATATTTTGCAGTATCCTTCCCCTGGAGTGGAGAGGAAATGGGGATTTTGCAATAACTTTCCCCTGGAGTGGGGAGGGAATGGAGATTTTACAGTATCCTGCCCCTGCCATGCCCACTAAGCCAAGCCAATGCCACCAAGCCATGCCCACAGAACTGGTAGTAAAAAAAATTGAATCCTACCACTGAGCTCTACTACTAATTTCTGTGAAGTCTGCACTGTCACATGGAACACAAGTGTGGTGGAAAACTGAAATGGGTTTTGGTTAGCCTGCATTCACATGAAGCTGCAGCTGTTTTGTTTTTGCTATGGGACAAGAATGATTAAGTTGCCTTGCTATTCTGTGAACTGAATGAACAAAAGATACTGAGTTTGGTGAGATTATTCTCGATTATTTCATGCAATGAAAAAGACCAGGAAACAAAGCTTTGCAATTAGTATATCTATTGATAAAATATTTGAACTCATATTGCAGCATTTCAATACATAGGAATACTTTAGTATTAACACAGTCACATCCTTATAAAGATAAATAGCTAATCATATAATAGTAAGTTTTCCAAGAGGCATTAAACAATACTCCACCACCATGCAGAGAGAGAAAGAGAGAGAAAAAACCAAACCAAAAGAGGTAGAAGGTGGATATTGTAGAAAAGCTGCATTGTTATATTTTACCAACCTGAGAGGAAGATCAGCATTTCCTCAAAATGATTCAAATTAGAGGTCATGTTAGATTCATCGAAAATATGCAAATGAAAATTTTCTAATGGTCCTGTCTAATCTTCCTTTTGGCAATGGAAGGAAGCGGGGAGTAGCTCAGTGGTAGGATTGAAAATTTGTTTAGCAACTGGTTCTCTACCGGTTGCTTGCTGGGCATGGTCATGGTGTCTGTGGCCTACTCAGCCTCTTCACGGTGTGTGTGAGGGTGTGTGTTTTCCCTCCGCAGGCTTTCCTCGAGCCTCCGGGAGGGTGAAAACAGCCTCTCTGGGGCTCCGGAGGCCCCCGGGAAGCCGGAAACAGGCTTGTTTCCGGACTTCTGGAACTTTCGGTAGGCCCATTTTTCGCCCTCCCAGAGTCTGCACATGAGCCCTGTACTTACCTAGCATGATGAATGGGCTGTGTGGAGACTCCTGGGAAAGCCGGTGTGTATGTGTGTGTGGGCAGGGGCAGCCGGTCCTTGCAACAACCGATTCGACGAACCAGATGCAAAATGAGCATCTGGTTCACCCAAACCGGTGCGAACTGACTGAATCCCACACCTGGAGTAGCTTTACCTTCAATTCAGGGTTGTCTTTCTTTCAGGTAAATATTAGCACAGTCTGGAAAGGCATGGCTACATTTCTGCTGGGGCCTGTCAGTCTCATCTGCCCACAGAAGAGGTTGACTCTTTGTTTGAGGATGTATACAAGGCTAATTTTACAAACCCCACAAAATTCCACTTATTATGACAATGTTCCGAAAAGTCTTCAGAGGCAGTGAAGTAGAGTTAGTTCTCAGTTACCAATTGCCATGTTTATCCCCCATTCCAGTTGTGTAAAAAAAATACACAACTTCGCAACCAATCCCCACATTTACGATGGTCACAGCATCCCACGGTCGCCTGATTGCCGTTCTTGCCCAACTGGTGACAAACGGAATTTATGAAGAATGCTGAGGTAAAATGGTCAGTTGGAGTCGCATGATGATTTGCTTCATGAAGTCATTCATTCACTTAATGAATTAAAGTGACATCATCCAGTGAGGACTCCCTGTAATTTATGCAGAATAGGAAAGGACTAGACAAGTAACCCGATAGTCCTAACACTTAAGGGAGCTTTTAACAGGCAGATTTGCAGTTTGCCAATTCCCGTGGATCTTTAGAGTAGTTATAATCTACTCAGTAACATAGAATTTGGGGGAGAAGCAGTAACATTGGCTTTCTGTTCTATTTCTGTTCTGGTTTTTAAAGTTTTGTTCCGTTTCCCTGTCTTTCTCTCTTTCACATCTCTATTGCTTTGGAACAGGCCAGTTTCTTTTTTTACACAGTCAGCCCTGCTCTTTTTACAGCTTCAGGGGAAAGGCAAGCTTCATCTTACAATTCTGACTAGGGCGGTAGCTGAGTATTACTTCAGCCTGCCTGTCTCCACTGTGGAAATTAATTTCTACTGTCAATCCAGTATCTAGGTTGAAGGGGCAGTGGGCATGGCCACCTCGCTGTAGAGCTCCTGTTTAACACAGACACTGATGCTAAATTTGAGGAGCAATCTCTGAAGCCCCGTCCCTCCCAGCTACTCTCCGGTTCATTTTAAACAAGCCAACTACCAAGTTTCCAACAGGAAGGGAGGGGACTACAAGAAATTATTATCCCTCCTTCTTGGGGCATCCAATTGTTGGAAGAAATATCCATCTGGTTCAGTTCCAAGCTGGGAGAAAGATACTGGAAACCCGGAAGCTGATTGAAAAGATGGTTTAACGCTGAAGCAGAATGACATAGGTGGTTCTGGTGCAGCTGAACAAAAAAAGATGATGGAGAGGTATTTATACCTTCTCTTGAGCTTTGCATTTGAGCTTCCTGTTCCTGTGCAAGAACATATATTCTATTGGCTGCTGTCAGACTCCCATGCTGCCATGTACAAATCCTAGGAGTTTGACTGAGCTACGTTTGGTTGAAGTTTGGCTGATGCAATGAAGGGGCTTGTTGGGCAATTCCTATTGTGGCTGAGGGCTAACCCTACCTTGGGAGAGGGAATTTGCTTATGAATAGAGCTATCTATCTCTTTATCTCTTAAGTGCTGACATATGCTGATGGCTATTAAGAAAGGTGGGGCAATTAAGAGCGAGTCTGCTTTATGCCTCTAAAAAAACATGTCTCTCCATTTCTGATCCAGAGAAATAGAATGTTCTGCCTTTTTAAATATTTCTCAAAATGTTTCATTCTTCTAGGAGGGGGGTGGGTGCTAACTTTCTACACAATTTAAAAAAAGGATTAGATATTTAGATATGAGCAGAGAACTACTTTATTACTGAAGACAGACACATATCTATAGCCTGCACAGAGGTTTGCTCAGAGGAAGCAATTCACTTACAAGCAGGTGCACCCACAGAGATTCATTTTTTGCAGGATGTTTCAAAAGCAAAGGATCTTAAGTAATCAAAGTAATTTTCCCGCAACCTTTGCAAAGTTCCCATGGCAAACATAGAACTCCTCCATTGTCTTAAGTAGCAAGTCTCCTCATTGTCTTCTGAAACTTTGGGTCTATGAGTGTCCTCCCGTCTGCCTTATTCAAATCCAGGCTGATTCCTTACTTGTTCCTTCAGACCAGTGGCGGGTGCTTACCAGTTCAGCCCGGTTTGACCGAACCAGTAGCAGTATGGCAGCCTGGGTCGCTGGAATCGGCAGCGACCCAGGCCTGCAATGCCCCCAAACCAATTCCATTGCTGTTGCCTTTGCCACTGTTGCTGCCATCTTGTTTTTTAGTTCTGTGCATGTGCAGAAAAATCTTAATTGAATTGCGCATGCACGAATGCAAAGCTCGTGTAAGAGCAAACTGGCAGAAAAGCCGGGCAGAACCCACCCCTGCTTCAGACCTGATTGTCACCTCCTCCCAACCAATCGACAAGGTGATCTTCTCTCTTTATCCACATTGGCTAAGCAGCCCGCCAACCTCCTGAATTCCATGGACAGCCCAAGTAGTTGTCTGCCTTTCAAGTTGCATGAATGGAATGGAATCCCAGGTAGGCAAATTGCTGCAGACAGAAATTCATTGTTCTTTCCTTTTTACTTCCTACTCATAAGTAGAAGCCCTCTCTTTCCAAGCTCCCAGAGGAATTTTCTAATTTCTTTACTGTCCCATACGGTCTGATGAGCCACCACATTGTATCTTTCTTGATTTACAATACAATAGCAGAGTTGGAAGGGACCTTGGAGGTCTTCTAGTCGAACCCCTGGCCTAGGCAGGAAACCCTATACTATTCCAGACAAATGGCTATCCAACATCGTCTTAAAGACTTCCAGTGTTGGGGCATTCACAACTTTTGGAAGCAAGCTGTTCCACTGATTAATTGTTTGAAGTGTCAGGAAATTTCTCCTCAGTTCTAAGTTGCTTCTCTCCTTGATCAGTTTCTACCCATTGCTTCTTGTTCTACCCTCAGGTGCCTTGGAGAATAGTTTGACTCCCTCTTCTTTGTGGCAACCCCTGAGATATTGGAACACTGCTATCATGTCTCCCCTAGTCCTTCTTTTCATTAAACTAGACATACCCAGTTCCTGCAACCGTTCTTCATATGCTTTAGTCTCCAGTCCCCTAATAATCTTTGTTGCTCTTCTCTGCACTCTTTCTAGAGTCTCCACATCTTTTCTACATCGTGGAACCAAAACTGAATGCAGTATTCCAAGTGTGGCCTTACCAAGGCATTATAAAGTGGTATTAACACTTCACGTGATCTTGATTCTATCCCTCTGTTTATGTAGCCTAGAACTGTGTTGGTTTTTTTGGCAGCTGCTGCACACTGCTGGGTCATATTTAAATGGTTGTCCACCAGGACTCCAAGATCCCTCTCACAGTTACTACTATTGAGGAAGGTACCCACTTATACTGTACCTGTGCATTTCATTTTTCTTGCCTAAATGTAGAACCTTACTCTTTTCACCATTGAATTTCATTTTATTAGATAGTGCCCAATGTTCAAGTTTGTCAAGATCCTTCTGTATCTTAAGCCTGTCTTCTGGAGTGTTGGCTATTCCTACCAGCTTGGTGTCATCTGCAAATTTGATGAGTTCCCCATTTATTCCCTCATCCAAATCATTGATGAAGATGTTGAAGAGTACTGGGCCCAAAACAGAGCCTTGGGGTACTCCACTGCATATTTCCCTCCATGTAGATGCAGTTCCATTGAGGACTAGACGTTGAGTGCGGTTGGTCAGCCAGTTACGAATCCATCTGGTGGTGATGCCGTCTAACCCACATTCTTCTACTTTATCTAATAGTAGGTTATGGTCTACCTTATCAAAAGCCTTACTGAAGTCCAAGTAAACTATATCAACGGCATTCCTCTGGTCCACTAATTTTGTCACATTAACAAAGAATGTAATAAGATTAGTCTGGCATGATCTGTTTTTGACAAACCCATGTTGGCTTTTGGCTATTACTTTGTTTACTTAGGTGTTTGCTAATTCGTTGCTTGATTATCTTTTCTAGAATCTTCCCTGGTATTGAGGTCAGGCTGATAGGCCTATAGTTTACTGGATCTATTTTTTTTTTCTTTTTTGAAGATGGGAACCACATCAGCTCTTTTCCAGTCCTCTGGCAGTTCTCCGGTGCTCCAGGATATCAGAAAGTTTTAGTTCAGTGGTTCTGAGATCTCATCTGCCAGTTCCTTCAGAACCCCGGGGTGTAATCCATCTGGTCCTGGTGATTTGAACTTTTCTAGGGTAGACAGGTGCTCACTTACCATTTTCTTTCCTATTTCAATTTGTGTTCCTAATCTGATTTTTGTGGTGCAGTTTTTGATAGGTTGGACTGTTTTATCCCTTTGTGTAAAGACAGATGTAAAAAATGAGTTAAATAGTTCTGCTTTCTCCCTGTTGCTTGTCACCTTCTCTCCACTTTCTCCCAGCAATGGACCTCCCAGCAATTGTTTCCTTAACCCTTTTCTTGTTTTTAACATGTTGGAAGAATTTTTTTTTGTTATTTTTTACTTTTGTGGCAAGCCTTTCTTCATTGTGAGCCTTAGCTTTCCTTACTTCATCTTTACAGGCTCGGGCTATTTGCTGATATTCTGCCTCAATTTCTCCATTTTTACCTCCATTTACTATAACATCTCTTAGGATTGTTTTTGTTCTGCTTCTTCCAGTTACAGATCCTTGCAGCTAAAGTCTTTAGAATCTCAGCTAGCATTCTTACTTTTCATGGCAAACCTCTGTCACTTTGTAGAAGATTTATTTATTTCCTAACACTTGCAATCATTATGTTTCACTGCCTTTCACCACAGAGAGCAAAATGTCTTGGGATCATCCTGGAAGGTGCTGCAAATCAGTCTCAATTCCTCATGTCTAAAATGGATCAACTAATGACCCATTTCTGCACAAAAAATGTGGAGGACAGAGGTGGCCAATAGAAGCCATGGTTATGTTGTGATATTATGCTACTGAGAATTAAGTGATTTTATGTTGATTTCATTATAATATGATGATTCAAACAATGCACATAATATAATTGATATGGTGTACATAATGATGTCTTGCAGTGTGATTGACATCACTTGCCCTTCTCTACAAATACCTCTGTTGAAAAGAACAAGTGTGGGAGGAAGAATAGCAGAGCCCAAAGAGGAGTCAACAGAGTAATCAACCTAGAGTCTTCATGTCCCCACAAGTAGTCTAAGTAGTCTTACTCCTCTTGTATTCCATTAGTGCTACTTAGTTGACTAGATTCTTGTGCATAGGCATGAGCAACATATCAGTTTAATTGGAACTTAATCTATGGCTCTGGTCTTTCATGTGTGACACAAGTAATCAAATATATGAAATGTTATAAAATGTATACTAACATACATATATAATACTATACATTTTTCTTGATCTATTTATATCTATCTATCTATCGTCTGTCTGTCCATCCGTCCATCCATCCATCCATCCATCCATCCATCCACCTATCATCTATCTATCATCTGTCTGTCTGTCTGTCTGTCTGTCTGTCTGTCTACCTATCCTGTTTCCCAAAAAATAAGACCTCCCTGGATAGTAAGCTCAATGGGGCTTTTTGAGTGCATGCACTAAAATAAGCTGTCCCCCCAAAATAAGCTGTTCCTGAAAATATTACAACACGGCAGCAGCCCTGAGGTGACCACCCTCGCCGCCTCTTGCATGTCAAAAATAATAAGACCTCCCCAAAAATAAGGCCAAGCACTTATTTCAGGTCAAAAGAAAATAAGACCCTGTCTTACTTTTGGGGGAAACACGGTATCTTTCTATCATCTTTCTATCATCTATCTATTGTCTCATCTGTCTTCCATTGTCTATTGTCCAATATTATTTATTTACAGATAGCCCTCGGCAATTCAACTATTCATTTAGTGACCGTTTGAAGTTACAGTGGCACTGAAAAAATGATTTATGATCATTTCTCACTTTATGGCCATTGCAGGATTCCCATGATCAACATGATCAAAATTGAGCAGCTTGGCAATGAGCCTGTATTTGTGACATTATCCTGGGGTCATGTGATCACCTTCTGATACCAAGTAAAGACAATGGAGAAGCCAGAGTCGCTCAACCATATTACTAATCTAACGACTGTAGTGAGTCACTTAACCACGGTGGCAAGAAACATGATAAAATGAGCAAAACTTACTTAACAACTATATCATTTAGCAATGGAAATTTGGGGCAAAATTGTGTTGTAAGCTGAGGACTGCCTGTATGTATCTATATGTATGCATGCATGTATGCATGTATTTATTTATTTATTGTTTGTTTGTTTATTCATTATGCCCCCATTTCCCCTGTAAGGTAACTCTGGATGTCTTACAGATTATAAAAAGATAATATATTCATTTGCAGAGCTATTTTAAGATGAAATATGGGACTGAAGAATATGCCCCGTGCTAGAGCACTGTTTTTCCCCCTTTCCTGCAGTCATATTGATGCTGGTGGTAGTGGATCTACTTTAAACCACAGAGTGAGTAATGATAACATTTTAGGCAGCCAGGAGCTGATCCATCAAGCCAATTTGGAGCTTAGTGTCCATCTGAAATGGCCCTTTCTTTTCAAAATCTTAATGTGGGAAATATAAAGATTCTGCAGAGCGTAGATTTTATCACAAGCACTTCAAAAGAAATCATTTGCAAAAAAAAAAAAAAAAAGCAGTTTAGGATGAAATAACCCTTTCCATAGTATGGAGCCAGAAAAGTGTATTTAGCTTCTTTTTCTTGGGAACAATGCCATAGGATATTTAATTACCAGAGGGGGTCACAACCTTCGTTTTTACATCCAATCTAGCAATTAACACCTTTAAGCAATACTGGGCACTGGTTCAATTTTGACTCAGAAGAGAAAAAAAATGTCAGATACTAAATGACTAACTTCAGTTCCTTTTGCAAATGAAGATTTTTTTAAAAATGAAATAAAACATAGTAATGAATATTCCCTATATTCGAGACAGGTAGAACTAATACTACTTTACCTGGATGCCTTCAAGGTGCTATTATCAAAAGATGACCTGCACTTTGCTAAATGCTATCGGTGATTCAAAGTAGCTAAGTCAACTGGCTAAGATAACATAGAGGTCTGCTTCTTTCTCGAATAATATGGAATCAGGGTACAGACCTCACTAAATTTGCCAGGCAAGAGATAATGTAATAAAATGAAGACTACTATTAGTGTCAGCTGGGAAGTTAATTGAGGTTCTGCCAAGTGTAACATTAAAAGTGAAGACTAGAAACAACGGTAAAAATGGAGATGTTGCATCTAAAGGAAAGTTTTGGCATGGGGCTTTATGGAGAGTTCATGCCATTCTCTCTCTGGTTCAGTGTTGTCTCCCATGGCTTTCTGTACTCACAGAGCTTTTGAGATGGGCCAGAGGTGGTATTCAGCAGATTCTG
This sequence comes from Natrix helvetica, assembly GCF_964273705.1. Classification (NCBI taxonomy): domain Eukaryota; kingdom Metazoa; phylum Chordata; class Lepidosauria; order Squamata; family Natricidae; genus Natrix; species Natrix helvetica. The sequence goes on along the minus strand of NC_138548.1, from coordinate 159,418,835 downwards.
ACCAGTTCTGGAGAACCAGTAGTGGAAATTTTGAGTGGTTTGGAGAACTAATAACTACCACCTCTGACTGGCCCTGCACCCATCTATTCTCTGCCTCCCAAGTCCCAGCTGATTGGGAAGAAATGGAGATTTTACAGTATCCTTCCCCTGCCACGCCCACCAAGCCACGCCCACAGAACCTGTAGTAAAATAATTGAATCCCACCACTGATATGGGCCCTTTCCCAAACCAGCATGATTTATTGGTTAAACTGGCACTGAGGATACCCAGGTTGACGTCTCCATTTTATTAAGGAGTTTGGTGGATGATTTTTTAAAAAATCAGTTATTTCCTCTTAGCCTAATCCTACTCACAATGTTGCTGTTCTTGTGAGGCTAATATTAAGGGGAAGTCCCTCATTTGTACATTTGTTAAGGATCACAATTATAACAGAACCAAGAAGAAAGGAGACATGGCATGGATTGGACTTGGGGATTTTTTATTTAGCAATAGCAACAGCACTTAGACTTATAAACCACTTCACAGTACTTTACAGCCCTCTCTGAATGGTTTTCAGAGTAGCATATTGCCTCCCTTCCCCCCAACAATATGGGTCCTCATTTTACCCACTATGAAAGGATGGAAGACTGAGTCAATCTTGAGCCGCTCAGGATTGAACTGCTGGCAGTGGGCAGAGTCAGCCTGCAATACTGCAATATTCACACAAAATACACCTGGAGCAAGTTGAGATATTGTTGGAATGACAAAATGTGCCTCATGACATCACAGTGGATGAAAGGTTAGCACTGCAATATACATTTTGTCATCCCACCCTTCCCCTGCCAATGGCATTGCTGTGAGCCCTGCTGCCGTATACTGTGACATTATGAAGCAGATGACACGGGACTGCTTCCAGGGCACATGGCCTTCCTCCTCTGCAAAAGTAGAACATTCTGCCATTTCTTTTCTGAGCATCCTTTGGTTCATAATATTAAAACCACAGATTTGGGCTTCATTAAATTTGGTAGGCTTCTCAACCCCTAAAATACTCACCTATTCTCCTCCGGACCGGATGTTGCTTTTCTCCTTTTCTGGAATTTCGAGCTGCTTAATGTTCTTGCCTCCTCAATCTCTCCCCCCTGAAACAACCTTCCTAAATTTTATTTGGCACTGTTGCTACAGTTTCTTCTCTCAGTGTTTGCCTTTGTGGTAGCTTGAAGGTGCCTAATGGAAAATAAGTTCCTATTATTGTTTGCTTGATTCCTCCTCTACTATTACCTTTTTGTTTCTTCTATACCTTTTGGTGGTTTTGCCCTCCTGTTGCTTCAAGGTTGGCCCTCCCTTCTTTTTACTACACCAGTTGAAATTGTGCACGAGGTATAATTTCATCCAGGACTCGATTATTAAATGATTGGAGAAATTGTGTCTTATTAATGGCAATAGCACTTAGATCTATATACTGCTTCATACTGCTTTACAGCCCTCTCTAAGTGGTTTTACAGAGTCAGCCTATTGCCCCCAACAATCTGGGTCCTCATAGGAAGAGGGATAAGAGAGAGACAAATATATATAGAGAGAGAAATACAGTAGATAGGTAGGGAGAGAGAGAGAGAGGGTAGGTAGGTAGATAGATAAAGGGAGAGAGAAAGAGAGAGAGAGGAAGAGAGAAATACAGTAGGTAGGTGGGGGGAGAGAGTGTGTAAGTAGGTAGATAGAAGGAGAGAGAGAAATATGGAGAAATACAGTAAGTAGGTAGGGAGAGAGAGCGAGCGTGTGTAGATAGGTAGGTAGAGGGATATATAGAGAGAAATAGAAAGAGAGAGAGAAATACAGTAGATAGGTAGGTGTTTCTGCTAGCACAGCACTTGATCAATGTAATTCTCATCAATCAGTTAAAGAGCTTCCAAAAGGAAAAAAAAAGTTTTTGCACTCTGCAAACCTCCCAAAAACGGCCCGTTTTTCACAAAAACTGGCCCGTTTCCCCCCCAAAACGCATGAATAGCCTTGGGGGGGGGGCTTGCAGAGTGCTCCTGGGGGGGCAAAAATGAGCAAATAATGGCTCGTTTATTGCGAAAACGGGCCTGTTTTGTGTCAAAAAAATTGCATGCATAGCCTTATGGAGGCTTATAGAGTGCTGCTGGGGGTTGGGGGGCAAAAACGGCCCATTTATTATTCATTTCTGCCCTCCCCAGCTCCCAGTAGCTCTCTGAAAGCCTCCATAAGGCTATGCACGGCCATTTTGGTGAAGGGGCGGGGCTTTGGGAGGCAAAAAATGCTGTATTCGGTGTATAAGACGCACCCAGATTTTCAGCCTCTTTTCTGAGGAAAAATGGTGCGCCTTATACTCCAAAAAATACAGTATGTTTCGAAGAATTAGCAGTAAAACGAAACCAGGCTATCAAAGAACAAGGTAACGGGAGACCATCAACGCCAACACCAGAGCATAAAAAAACTTAAAGAAATCATGCAAAATCATAAGGTGTGGAGAGACCTAGCCTATAGAATTGCCAATTGTCAGTCTCAACAGAATGGATAACATCATCTCAAAGTACCAACTTGCATGTACACACACAGAGCTATGGTCAAATTACTCCTGGGGGTAGGAATGCACTCTAAGTCCATTTTCCAAGCAATGCCCCCCAGGACTATTGTGGATTCAAGTTTTCTGAACCTCCCTCCATTGCACAGTACCTTCTCCCCAATCACCTAGAAATGGAATAGACTCTTTGGGCAACATGGACACAAGGACACTTGTATTTTGCACACATTTGCCCTTTGTGTTATGAATAATTGCACAATATAAAGTAAACCAATATTTTTTTATTAGGAGCATCCTCACTGTCTGGAAAGGAGTAGTGATGGGAGCCCTCTGCATGATGTTTTGCCGATGATATCATTACAGGTCATAAAAAACAACAACTTCTTTGACTATTCATCATATGTCGTTCTCCTTGTTGCTACAGCACCTGGGAAGTTGCCAACTGCTGAAGCATCAGTTTCTCCATGTGCTTTCTTGGGCTTAGCCTCCTGCACAAGTGAACATTTGCTAAAGACCAAACAGTCTTCTGAATTCTTCCCGTTTTTTAAAAAATCAGCTTAACTATTACGCAAAATCATTTCGGAGAAACGAAGAGGGGATAAAAGCCTGTTATGAAGTTAAGGCCGCGAACTTTAAGATGAACTCTTGCAGGCCTTACTGTGAACAAGTTCTGCCACCCCACAATTATTTCAACTTGTACTCAAGGAACTGTGAAAGCAAGTTGCAGTGATCTTGAGTAAATCTTACTTACCGGAATTCGGGAGTGGGGGTAGCAGAGTGAATTTTAAAATCAGCAGAAAACAAAACAAAAAGCAACCTCCTCCAAATAACTTTGTTTTTCAATAAGTTTGCAGAGGAGTTTGTACTTGCTCATCTCTGGCCTATAGTTCCTCTGCTGTTGTGGCCCGCCAGTGGACAGCAGAGCTGGTGGCAGACTCAAACAGTGAGGAGGTTGGGGAGGAACATGGGCCAGTCCTGGAGTCTGGGAAAGGCTCTGATGAGGGCCCTGCGTGGGAGGCAGAGATGGGGCCAGGGCCGTCCAACATTTATCAGCTTCCTTCAGAGTCGGAGATCAGTGGGGCAGAAGAACAGCTGGAGCCTGCTCCTGATGTACGCATGTGCAGCTGCCAGGAGAAGGGAATGATTAAGGAACAAGGGCCGACTCAGGAGTAAAGGCACAGGTGAACGGTGAATGGCCTCTCCCTTAGGGAATAAAGAGGAGCGAAAGGGAAGTTTGCAGGATACAATTTGTTCATTTAATTAGTGTGAAGATTTGTTCGTGACTCTTAGAGCCTTGCCAAGTATTTTCTTGTACAGCGTTGCGTTTGGAAGATACTGGCCTGGCAGCTCTCCAAGCCTGATAAGGTCTGTGGTTGTAAATTCAAAGACTTTTTTGCTGGATGTGAATGAGAGGAATTCACATTAGCTTAATAAAAGGGGTTTTTGTTGGGACAAGGAGTCTGCTTTGTGATTTTGTGAAGCCTCAGTCAGAACATCTGCTGTGGAAAAGTGAGGGCATCCATTCCTTCCTTGCCCGAAGCTAAGGAAGTAAAACCATTTTTGCTGGATATAACCTGGAATTGGAGATGGAGCCAATGGTACTGAGGAACATACCCTCTTAGATAGTCAGAATTGTGATGTATATATGGGGTGATTTTTATGCATGAAGTATAGAGTTCAGGTTGTGTTTAGGCAATTTCAACAATGAAACTCAGGACTAAGGGAGACGTGGAGTTCTCCTATAGATCGTATTTAATTTGGCTATAGGTAGTCCTTGACGTGCGACAATAATTAAGCCTGCAATTAATTGGTGTTAAGGTCATCATGTGATCACACCTAATACAACAAGCAAATCCCACAGTTAAGAACCGAATAGTTGGAAGGGACCTTGGAGGTCTTCTAGTCCAACCCCCTGCTTAGGCAGGAAACCTTATACCACTTCAGACAAATGGATATCCAACATCTTAAAAACTTCCAGTGTTGGAGAATTCACAATTTCTGGAGGCAAATTGTTCCACTGATTAATAGTTCTAACTGTCAGGAAATTTCTCCTCTGTTCTAAGTTGCTTCTCTCCTCAATTAGTTTCCACCCATTGCTTCTTGTCCTGTTCTCAGGTGCTTTGGAGAATAGCTTGACTTCCTCTTCTTTGTGGCACCCCTTGAGATATTGGAAGACTGCTATTATGTCCCCCTTAGTCATTCTTTTCATCAAACTAAACATATAGTCTATCATTAAGCAACCCCATTGTTCACCATGAGGCATTTTTTAATAGAAATTGGAAGTAAATGCTGGTTTGTGGCAGAGCCGTAAATTGTGGTCATGTGACCTCAGGATGCTGCAAATGGCCATATGAACAAGCTAGTTGCTAAGCACACAAAATATGATCAGGTGACCATGGGAGAAAGCCGACCATTGGAACTTTGAATGCTGGTCATACATATCTTTTTCGGGATCTATCCCAACTTTGAACCATCACTAAGCGACCGATTATAAGACGAGGATGATCAGGTTCCAGTCGGAAAATGCCAATGATATTAAGGACACAGAGAAGGAAACGGAGTGAGGGGAGGACCAAATTAGTCATAGACCACTGCACACCAGAAGAACTAGACACAAGAAGAGGTTTTTCCCCGAACACCATCACTGCTAAACAAATAATTCCCTCAACACTGTCAAACTATTCACTAAGTCTGCATTACTATTACTATTAATCTTCTCATCGTTCCTATCACCCATCTCCTCCCACTTACAACTGCTATAGTCCTAACTTTGTTGCTTGTATCCTTACGATTTATATTGATATTGATTGTTTCCTGATTACTTACTTGTACCCTATGACTATCGTTAAGTGTTGTATCTTACGATTCTTGACGAATGTATCTTGTCTTTTTATATATTACTGAGAGCATATGCACCAAAGACAAATTCCTTGTGGGTCCAATCACTCTTGGCCAATAAAGAATTCTATTCTATTCTATTCTATTCTATTCTATATTCTGTAGGACCCTTGTAGATAGCAAGATTTGTTCCCTTGTTTGTCACCCACCTCTGAAAAATAGAGAAATTCAGAGGACTCAGGACTCCAAAGGAGAAGAAGCCCACTTCTGCTGCCTTTCTTCATTAAAAAAGTTCTAATTAGAAGGCAAGGATTTCTTTTCCTCGGTAAAATCTAGCAATCGCTTTGGGTCTGTTGAACCCTGTTCCTGAAAAGTACTGCTTCTCTCCAGCGCTCTTGCTACAACACTGACGGAAAGCTTGATGCTCTTCCAAAGATTCTAATCACCCACGATTATAATCATAGTCACGTTAATTCATAACTTAAGGATATGTCTTGGAAGCAGGGGGCTCATCACTCACAGAGATGCCATCTTCTTGGCTGGCTAACTGGTAGCCATATGGTACTCTACAGGTTTAGTGTATTATATAGGGGCTGCTCTCTAAATTCTTACCAGGGTACCAAGCACACTTGTGTGTGTGTGTGAGAGAGAGAGAGAGTGAGTGTGTTTTAAAGTAATATATAGCAGCATTGAACACAGATTTCAAAACAGTTTGCTGGGGTTGAGTGGGTGGAGAAGCTATTTCAGAAAGCTTTAGAAAGAGGCTTTGTTTAAAGCAGACGGCCTGATCCACAGCTCTTGCGTTTGGAAGCCATTCATTTCCCCACCTTTTTCTGTTCCTCGTTTTTGATTTGAAAAGGTTTACAGAACTTTCAAATCTTCCATATTCTGGGCAGAATGATCATAGAAACATACAAAGCCTTCTGCATAAGATGCTTGTGTAGTGATGTTTTTTAACCTCAAGAATGCCCAGTCTTTCTCTAAGTTTCAAACAAGGAAAAATACTCCCGTTAATTTTGGTCTGGAACCAGCAGATGCTCATCTTCAAATCTAACTCATCCCTTAATCCATTGTCGCTTGAAAAAAAAATTAGTTCCATTCATTTGTGCCTTAAAAAATTGTTTGTACGTTGCCTAAGGATGCTATATAAATGTGATAAATAAGTACATCTAAAAATATTGTTTTAGCCTACAGGTAGTCCTCGACTTACAACAGTTTACTTAGTGGCTGTTCAAATTTACACTGGCACTGAAAAAAATGACTTAGAACCAGGAGTGAAATGTTCTGAAGTCTGCTACCGGTTCGCTTTGCTACTGGTTCACTTTGGGCGCACTTGCATTCCATTCACCTGAACTGGCAATTTAAAAAATGCTACCGATTGGGCAAACTGGCTCATGCTCACAGGTTTCAAACTGTTGAGCTGCTGACCTCTCAGTGGTCTTCTGACTCCTACTCATGGTGAGCTACTAACCTGTGGTTTGCTTAATCTACAAGTGACGTGAACAATTGTTATCTTGGAAGGAATTGTCTCTTGAACGATGGAATAAAAATAACTCGGATAATTAATAAAGTAGTTTTCCCTTGCATCTTAAGAACAATGACTTAGACTAACTTTGTTTTCAATTTGAATGTACGCTAATCGGCATACGTTAAAATGAAATTTCATTGCATACAGCTCTCAAAGGGTCTCCACCTCTAATATACACTACAGAAACATGACTAAATAAATAAACAAAAATACATAAATACATAAATACAAAGTTATCCATATACCCACATATATTATATGATACGGAGAAAAAACACAGTCTAGTTTGGATGTATGACAAAAATTACCAGATTTAAACAAAAAGCCAGAGAATCCATAGATCTTTCATTCTGATCAACGAGACAACAAGACCAACGAAGGCCTCTGAAGCAGGTCAGAGCTTAATCACAGCATTTCTCTGTCAGATGCAGTTGGACTTTTGCCTTTAATTCATAATCATTGCGTTCGCTCTTGAGTCTTAACTGGCTGTGTGGCACAATAATACTTACATCTAACATCAGACAAGAGATGATCTAAACATATTGGTCATCTTTACTTCCCTCTCCGTTCCCCCAAGGGATCTAGAGAGGGATTCCCCAAGTATCTGAAATTCAATATGTTTGCGGAGAAATAATAGCACATATTTGTGCACCCCTCAAAATAGATCTTTTCTTCGCCATCTTGTGAAAAGTCCCAGGGAAGACCTAGATCCTGGATAACCGAAAGCTAGTTTTCATGTCCTGAGGTGTATCTCCCTGTCCATAATATGAACAATTTACATGAAAATGAGATTGGTGAGCCTGATATGAACCAGGAAAGAGAAAGAACTGTAACTTCTTAAGGCTGAGTTAGATCTCCAGGAAAGTTCCCTTGAACATTTTTTTGAAAAATTATCTCTGCTTCATAATTTAGTGCAAGTCTAGCAGCATTTGTTGGGTAGGGGAAGGGAGAGGCAGAGCAATTCCACAAAGGGACAGAGTTTGTGGCACCATGTTGTAATGGTGCATTTGTTATTCTGTCAAAAACTGTGAGCCTGTGGATGCTGCTGGCAGGGCCTCTTCTCCAATTTCCTGCAAGGTGTCTCTTTTTATGTAACTGACTTCTATTTTTTACCTCACTCTTAGACTGTTTTATAATTTCTTCAGACTTTCCATTCTTGGTATTTTTAAGATTACCTCGGTTTCGTAAGGAGGCCAAGGCTGCTGCTTTTGGGCTGCAGGACAGTCTCTCTGTCACTTTGCCATTTTCATGGTGGTTCAAGCTTTCTGATCTGGAAAAGAGAGAGAGAGAGAAGAAGAAGAAGCACGAGAGGTTTTATTCTTACTTTCCTTAAAAAGCTTCCCTGTTTTTCTTTGAAATGTGGGAAATTGGGAATGGCTTTATGAAATATGGTGGACCAAGAAAGGCTACCTTTTCCACTTTTGGATTCCCCCCCCCCCCCCCCGGAAACAAATTCATGAACAATGAATGCTTTTTAAATTAATTTGAATAAGAGGTTTGGAAAAAAAAACCTGTAAGATTTGTAAGGTTGGAACTATGCAACTATTTTGTGTGATTCTAAACGTACTTTCCCTTTTCTTTAGAGTTGATGTGTTGAATATGTCAATGCATTTAATTGAAAAAATAACAATATTGTCCTTGCATTCATAGTTTAAATATCTATCTCCGCTTGAAAAGTTTAGGATCGGAATGTTAATACACATTTTCATCATATCACTCACAAATCTGACAAATAATATAAATATGCCATGCATAATCTTACAAAACTAACATATTCTAAGATGCTAGAATTTTGATTTCAATTTAAACCTGACTTTTTAAAAAGAAATGTTATTCTAACAGAAATTACAATTAATCTGAATAAAGCTGGGAAGAGAATGGATATTACAAGTAAAGGAAGGTGCGAGACTGATTTCTGTCAAGAGAAAAATTTGTGAAAGTATTCAGCACTTTGATAGCACATGGAATTAAGCCACTCTGGAATTCTGTGGTAGCAATGTAAAAAGTGTTGGCTCATAATCCCTGTTCTTACACATGTAAACAGGTTGGGATTATGTTTGATTCTTCATGATACATAGATATGAGTAATTACCCATATCTGTAAAATCTCAGGGACACAGTGGCTCAGTGGCTAAGACGCTGAGCTTGTCAATCAGAAAGGTTGGCAGTTTGGGGGTTCGAATCCCTAGTGCCACGTAATGGAGTGAGCTCCCATTATTTGTCCCAGCTTCTGCCAACCTAGCAGTTCGAAAGCACGGAAAAAATGCAAGTAGAAAAATAGGAACCACCTTTGGTGGGAAGGTAACAGCGTTCCATGCACTTTTGGTGTTTAGTCAGGCCAGCCACATGACCATGCAGATGTCTTCAGACAGTGCTGGCTCTTCGACTTTGAAACGGAGATGAGTACCACCCCGTCGGGAACAACTAGCATATATGTGCGAGGGGAACCTTTACTTTTTTATAAAGTCTCATTGGCCTGTACATTCTAGTGCTTTATATTTTGGTAAAACCTTAAATTAAAAACAGGTTCTCTGAAAGTGCTATGCATAAGATAGATTTGTGCAAATATGTGTGAAGGCAGAAATGGAATTTAGGGGGGGGAAGGTTCTAGTAGTAGTGGCTGATATGGATAGGTTTGTGAGAGAATCACGTTGGCGATTTGTGTAATTCAGAAAGAATGCAGCACAATAAGGATTGGCTTCTTTGTGAGTACACGTTTCATGGAATGGACTATGCATCAAGACAAAATACCTTTGAAGGGTGCTTTAAATAAGAAAAGGTCAGCCACTCCAGTGAATTCAATTGTCATTTATGCTGCATCAAGCAAATCCACCTTGAAAAAGCATTTAATTTTTGCATCCTGCTTGCCATCTCTAACAAGAGGATTTCCTTCCCCCCGCCCCCAGGAAATACATGTTATTCTATAAGCCAAAATACGTCTATTGGTTGGTATTTTCATACAATGATGGGGCAATCCTAAGGCACTTAGGCAGACATCTCAATTATTGTATAGGAAATCTTTATATGCCTACAAGAATTTCAGAAGGTGCTCTTTCTACTATAGAACCCAAGGAAAATAGCTCCCAATAGTCAGAAGATCTACTCTAATAGCTGTGGCATTCAGATGTTCTTCTTCTGCTCCTCCCCACCATATTGTTCAACTTTTATCCCCCCCCCCCCCCGACTATTTTTCTTTGGTATCTGTAGAAAGCGTAAGTAAAGAAACAGAGAAAAGAAATCCTCCTCAATGTGCATACATTATAAAGCATCCACATAAGGACTCCAAAGGCACCATCCGATTGTCCTCCCGACTGTGTGTGTTCATTTAATCCACACATTCAGGCTTTTTGAACAAATCACAACACATATTTTCTAACAACCACAATAGTTTTCTCATATTCCCCTTCCTTTAAGCTATGAGGAATGGAAATTATCTTTTTTTTGGGGGGGGGGGGGGGGAAGGTCTGTTTTGCTGCTTCTTCTTTTTTTCCCCTTTTCTGAACCTAGGTTACAGAATAGAAGTATATGGTCAAGCTCAAGAGAAGTCCATCTGCCTCTCGTTTCTGCATTGCTCCAATTATATATCTAGAATGCTGTATTCAGTTTGGGGCACCACATTTTAGGAAGGACAGTAAAGTAGAAAAGCGATGGATGATGGACGGCCTGCATGAAGACGTGTGAGCCGTAGGTGTCTGCCATGAAACTGCCAACTGGACAAAATGGCATGTAAAGTGTAAAACTGTGGACCTGCAATACAACGGGAATAACACAAAGAACACCAAGAAGAAGATTTTAGGAAGCACAGTGACAAAGTGAAGGACATTCAGAGGGTAGCAATCAAAATGATAAGGGGGCTGGAAGGTAAATGTTATGAAGAATGGTTGGTGGAGTTAAAGATGTTACAGCCTGGAGAAATATTGTTATGTGGGGAGACGTGATAGCTGTCTAAATATTTGAAAGGCTATCATGTAGAACAATGGAACACAACTCTCCAGGGTTCCAGAAAGCAAGACAAGGAAAAAATGGTTTTAATTGCAAGGAAGTAGCAATAGCTCTTAGACTTATATACCGCTTCGCAGCACTTTACAGCCCTCTCTAAATGGTTTGCAGAGTCAGCCTATTGCCCCCAACAATCTGGCTCCTCATTTTACCCACCTTGGAAGGACGGAAGGCTGAGTCAACCTTGAGCCTGGTGAGATTCGATCTACCAAATTGCAGGCAGCCAGCAGGCAGCAGAAGTAGCCTGCAGTACTGCACTCTGACCACTGTGCACTGCGGCTCTGAAAGTAGATTTCAGTTGGACTTCGAAATAAATTCCTAATGGTAAGAGATGGTCAACAATGGAACAGACTATCTCGGGAGGTTCTGAATTCCCTTTGCTGAAAGTATTTAAACAGAAGCCGAATGTCCATTTGTCAGGGATGCTGGAACAGCAATTCTTGCACTTCTCAGTAGGTTGGGCTAGATACTCTCCAGGGTACCTTCTTATCTTTTGAATTCTGTGATTCAAAAATACAATGGCATTCTTTGTAGCTGATCCCACTGACAGCAATAATGTCTCTGATCACAGGGAAGGATCTTGCCTTCTCAGTTTTCGCTTCTGTGTTGTGCTTTGCCTTAACGCTTTGAAATAAGACTCTGACACCTGTGCTGCTCCCGTCTGCACTAAAACGCATTTAATTCAAGCCCACTTTTTCCTCCCTCTCTGCTCCACAACAAGCATCTTGCAGGCTGGCCATTTTAACCAAGGCACTAAGGGCTATTTCAATTTGACTACAGCAGTTTTCTGCCAAATGGCTATGCTAACTTATCTTGTGCACATTACCCACCAGAAATCCCAGGGATGATGATAGTACTCTGTCAACTAGCCTGCACGTCGATGTGGAGGTTATTTGACTTGAAATTGGATTCTGCTCTTCCTTGATCTGTTGTATAAATGGAGAAGCCAGTTTGGAGGAAATGCTCCTGAAGTTTCTGAACAATTTCTTGGTACCCCTTCTAGAGTTTGCCTCCTGCTTCGTTATGACTTTTTCCGTTCCAGGTGCCGATCATCATGATAAATATTCAGAGGGGAAAGTGAAATGCTTCTCAAATGAAAAGAGAAGCGTAGCTCAAATTATCCCTTGCATGATTTTCTTTTCTGATGCTTGTTAAGTGAGGGCGGCACAGTTTTGTACCCAGCTTTCTTTTTGACCTTTACTTTAAATTATTTAAGACTTAGATCAGGAGTTCAGAGTAAAAGGAATATGCTGAACGTGATTTTAACACACACACACACACACACACACACACACACACGACGGGAAAGAGAACTTTCTAAACTTCTCAATATATATTAATCTTCAAAAGGTCCCCACACTTTTTTAAAAACAAAATAAGAACAGTTTAAATGCTGTAAAGCTTCAGCAGAAACACTGCCTCCTGTCTAAAGACCCTTTCAAGGTGAGCAATATGCTAAGAGCGGGTGGAAAACAGGAAAACCACACCGCTAGGGCTTCATTGCAGAGCAGATTGAATTGTCCACACTGTGATTGAGAAAAGAAGGGAAAAGGGCTCTGTGTAACTTACATGGGCATCACCAATATGTGGAAAACCCCAAGGGCAGCACATGGCACTTCATAGACAACATGGGAAAAAATGCCCTTCTGATCCACATGAAAGGGCTTCTTTGTGCAGCTCTCATAAACACAAGAGCTAATTCTGAAACAGATCAGGATGTGGAAAGTGTCATCCCCCACCCATTCTTCAAAATCAAAGGTAGATTCTATAAAATCCCTTCTATCACGCTTTGCCCAGCTGCAAATGAGAAATTCATCGTGAAATCCCCCTTTTTAAACATTTATAAAGATTTTTCTGTATACTTTGTTTCCTTCTTCCACTAGAATGATAAACTATTATTTTAATAGTATATAGATATACTAGATATGTAAATAGATAGATGGATGGATGGATGGATGGATGGATGGATGGATGGATGGATAGAAGATACTGTAGATGATAGATAGATGATATAGATAGATAGATAGATTGATAGATGATAGATATAGATAGACAGACTGACAGACAGACAGATATAATATGTGCATACATACTTACAGTATACTTGTACATACTGTCAGACCTGGAAGCCATATTTTACATTGGGCCTTCAGGTCTGCCACATTTTCTACTGTGGGAAAATGGGAGGGGAGATTATATAGAGCATGGGTGATATGTATTCAAAATAACATTCTTTTCTCAGAGAGTCAAGGACCCCTTGCCCTGCAGTTGTGATGAGGTGGCTGGGAGCATCTCCAGTTTTGGACGGTGCCTGATTGGACCCTGTGATGGACATGTGGGTGCTGGGCAGGGACTTGGACTTTCATTTGGGTGGGGAAAACCTGGAAACTTTCAGATTCAGGTTTTCCCAGATGTGCCAATATGACATCTCTAGTAAAATGGAACTCGGAGGAAACTCAAGCCTAGGAGTCTTCTTTTGTTATGGGTGTTACTTGGAACCCTAACACACACACACTTCAGCTGAAAGGAGAAGAATGAACTGGGAAAATACAGTGGCAGAATCTGTCCCTTACAGATTAGCCATATGATGCATTGAAAGCTAGTTCTAAAGCCTTCAGCTCCAAGGATTTAGGATTTTTGCCATGGAATAAGGTATACAAAATCTTATACGGGGTTGGCATCTAAGGTCAAACTGTATCCCTTACATGACACACTTTAACGCACTCTTTTGAAAATGATTGTTCTGATGCCTGGCAGTCATCTTTTGACAAATTCCACAGTTGGAAAAAAAGAAAAAGAAAAAAAGAAAAAAGGAGAGATATTTTGAACTACTATTGTGTGCTCATTTCTAAAGTGCAAAAAGCAAAATCTGCAGAAGAATATGTTTTAGGAGGTTTGTTTCATAGGGGAAGAGTTATACGGTTGGTTTATTTAAAAGGTTGATTTATTTAAAGGAATCTATCAAAAGTACCACCTTTAAGTTCAGTATTAAAACTTAGCAAGTCATGGAAATTTTAAAATGTATGGAACAAATGTGATGGGTTGCATCCAATGTAATGTCCTCCAGCAGTGGAAGATTTAGGTTAGCAAAGAAAAGAGGTGAGCTTCTTTTGATGTCATAGCTCCTGTGGCCTTCTGCCATCTGTACAGAAGAGAGAAACTGCCCCCTTTTCCATCAGAATAGAGCTGGAAGGGACCTTGGAGGTCTTCTAGTCCAACCCCCTACTCAAGCAGGATACCTTACACTTTTCTTGTGCAGACCAGTGTCTTCTATGAAATACTTGTTGGATACCATCTCTGTCCTCTATATAATCAGAGGCAGGCTTCAAAAATTTTAGCAAGGGGTTCTTTCCCTGGTTGGTGGGTGGGCGTGGCCATGGTGGGTGTGGCCCAGTCAGGCCCGTTTCCAGCCTTCCTAAACTTTCGGTAAGCCCGTTTTCCACCCTCCACGAGCCTCCGTGCATGGTCTGCCTTGCACTTACCTGCATCCAAAACGGGCCACGTGGGGACTCCTGGGAGGGGATGGGCAGGGCCATCCAGGAGTGGGATTTGGGGGTTCTCCAAACTGCACAGAATCTTACTAGAGGTTCTCCCGAAGCCCTGCGAACCCCCAGCAGCCCACCCCTGTTCTAATGCAAAGTATTATAATGAAAAGTATGAATTTGATTTTGTTTCTGCAAAATTTGACACTATTGTGTGACTGTGACCTTAAATTTTCATAGATAACAAATAGCAGGATTATTTCAATGTTGTTTTGGTGCATACCATTTGTTGTGCTAGCAGAATCTGCCCCCCCCCTTTTGTATATATATATAAAGGCATCAAACTGGTAACTTTCAAGTTAGTGTAACTGTTAACACTGTGCAACCTGAAAATGAAAGCATGTTCAGACATTTATCAGGGTGTTGTTAATATTAGAAATAAGTAACTTATCACTTGCTGCATTTAATATGTTCTTCGGACTGCTAAGTATATTAAATTGCAAACTTACTTTTTTTTTTAAATTCCAAGTTTTACATTATTTGTGACGGAGTAGCACAATTTTTTTTGTGTGAAAAAAAATACCCCTTTTGCCCTTTATATTTATGGTACCAATTACATTGCAGTTAGAATATCCTCTCCTTGTTTCTAGCAGAAGAACATTTGTTTCCCTTATTGCATAGTAAAAAGAAGTTCAAAAGTCACCTTGCCAAAATCTTCAGAAGATGATAGAAGAAGACTTGGAAAGCTTTTTCTCACAGACAGGAGGAAAATAGGGAAAGCAGAAATCCTGGAACTTCAAGCCAGCCATGGAAGGAAGGGAGGGAGGGAGGGAGAGAGGGAGGGAGGTTTTCCCTAGCATTTGTGTGCATTTATTTATATGTATAGATGAAAATCCAGAAATCATTTGTGTTATTTAAATAAAATAGAATCTCAACACCTTAGTGGTGGCTGTAATAAGGTGAAGTGCATGTGTGCTCAGTCTGTTGTCTAGGTCTTACTTTGAAGAGCAACTTTGAGATGCTTCTTCCTTCCATACAGGGTCCTTTGCCTTTATCCATCGTTTAGTTATAAAGGACTGTCGTAGAAGACTCTCCAGCAAAATGAAACATGGGGCCACTCAGAGAGTATCCTACCTAATAGCCTGCTTGTGAAAGAAACCCCTTTAAGAAATGAACATCCCCTGGATAAGCCAAGAGATCCTTTGCTAATAAGTACAGTATGGGATAGGGTGGATTGACAAGATTGGGTGGGATGGGATGGGATAGGATGGGGGAGGGGAGAGGAAGGAAGGGTAGGGAAGGGAAGGGAAAGGGCAGAGGAGAAAAGAGGAGAGGAAAGAAAAGTAGAAGGGAGGGGGAGGGAAGGAAAGAAAAGAAAGGAGAGGAGAGGAGAGAGGAAGGGAAGGGAAGGGAAAGAGAAAGGGAAGAGGGGAGGGGAAAGGGTAGGGGAGACGAGAGGAAAGGAAAGTAGAAGGGAGTGGGGAGGAAAGGAAGGAAAGGAGAGGAGAGAGGAAAGGAAGGGAGGGGAAGTGAAAGAGGAAGGGAAGAGGGGAGGGGAAAGGAAAGGAAAAGAAGGGAAGGAAGGGAAGGGAAGGGAAAGGGCAGGGGAGACGAGAGGAAAGGAAAGTAGAAGGGAGGAGAGAGGGAAGGGGGGAGGAAAGGAAAGAAAAGAAAGGAAAGGAGAGGGGAGAGGAAAGGAAAGCAAGGGAAGTGAAAGAGGAGGGGAAGAGGGGAGGGGAAAGGAAAGAAATGAAAGGAAGGGAAAGGGCAGGGGAGAGGAGAGGAGAGGAAAGTAGAGGGGAGAGGGAAGGGGAGAGGAGAGGAAAGGAAGAGAAGGGAAGTGAAAGGGAAGGGGGGAGGAAAGGAAAGTAGAGGGGAGGGGAGAAAAAGGAGAGAGGAGAGGAAAGGGGAGGGGAGGGGGGAGGAAAGGAAAGGAAGCAGGTGTTGCTCTCATGAATTGGAGCCTCATCATTCTCTCACCTGACCGAGACCAAAGTTTAAACGTTTTCCATTTCCTTCCTTCAGGATAGCTTCAGCGGCCTGGACCCAATTATGGAACTTGGTACCCTCCCCACTTGCCCCCACTGTAAACTATAATCAAAGATATGCTTGTTCATCCAGGCATTTGCAGAATAATAATTACTCCAGGACTAAGCTGTCTTTCAAACCTCCTTAAAATAAACTTTGTTTAAATTGTTGTATTTTTATAGTTGTATTGTTTTTTTGTGGTTGATTATTAATTGTTTTCTTGAATGGTTTTTATTGAAGATGATTCAGTTAGATTGCAGAGCACTCTGGATTCCTTTGAGAGGAAGTTCAGTATTACTGTGATTATCATCACTAATAATAATAACGGCTTTTCTTTTTTACAGTGAAAATTAAGTATAATAAGCAGTGGTAATTTAAGATTTGAGAAGCAACCAAAATTAAACCTGGAAATAAGTAATCTAAGCAAGAAAAGCTATCTGAAAGGCAGATAACAAAAAGTCTTTGTTATCTGCCTGTCTTAAAATCCTTTTTTTTATTTTTTTTTTATTCTGATGTCCTCACTTAACACATATTCCTTGGTCTCAGGTGCCATGACAGTGACAGTTCTCTGCCCTCTTTCACCTTCTGTTGTTTCTCTCCATTGCCAGGAACATTTTTTCAAGCTTTCTTTTCTCTTCATCTGAAATACACGGAGTAGAATACCGGTTCCATTTTAGTACTCAAGAAAATGCTCAGAGGTGAATTAAATAACCAGCCATCTGTGCCCACTTATGGAACGAGGTAGTGTTTTTCTACAGTATATTGAGACATGAAAGGTGAATCACAGTCTCCAATTAACCCTTTTAATATAAAAATTAAAATACATAAAATATGGGTAGTCAAATATATTTTATAAAGTTTTTTATTTTTCATTTTCATAATATATAATCACATGTACGCTATTGCATAGCCAACATCGTATTGTATTATTAAATGCGTACTCTCCATACACTATATTTCTGCATTCACTTTCTTCCCTCTCTCTGCTCCTCCTCCCTACCTCCTTTCTTCTCTCTGTCCTCCCTCCCTTCTCTACTTCCCCTTCCTCTCTCCTACTCCCCTCTCGCCTTCCACTCCTCATTTCTCTGCTCCCCTTCCCCCCTCCTACACTCTCTCCTATCCCTCTCTCCTTCCCTCATCTCTCTCTTTTTCCTTCTCATTCTTCATCTCATTTGCTTGGTGTATTTCAGCTTCTGAGCAAGCTTCATTTTATGTTGAGGGTATTTATAGTTCCTTTTCAGTATACATATTTAATTTTAAACATATTCTCCTCCTTTTTAAAAAAAAAGAAAAATAGAACAAAAAAAGTATACATTGTACTTTTAACCCCCACCCCCCCACCCCGCCTAATTTTGGTCGAGATGTTGACCTGGTTACAATTCCCAGCTATTCTCATCATTATCTTTATATAATTATACATCCTTAAGCGCCCCCAATTTGTGATTCTGCCTTTAAGTCTCAATAGTTTCCCATTATAAGTAAGTGTATTTCATGTAGTCAAATATTAAGAAATCAATTAAAATAATAGTACATTTGGGTGTATCTGTATGCATATATCTATCTGTCTATCTTCTATATAGATGATAGATAGATAGATAGATAGATAGATAGATAGATGATAGATAGAGATAGCGATTCTATATCTATCTATATCTATCTATCTATCTATCTATCTATCTATCTAGCTAGCTAGCTAGCTAGCTAGCTAGCTAGCTAATCTATGTATCATCTATATCTACGTACTTACCTATTTATCTATTACATCTCTCTCTAGTTATCTATTCATCCCTCCCTCCCTCCATCTATCCAAACATATGCACACACACATGAATTCACATGTGCTGCTCTAGAAGTGCTGGAACAGATACAAGATACCTTATTTTAAATTATTAAAGCAGCAGGTGCCCCAAAATTAAGGCCAAAGTCTACCACTCAGAGTCCTCTGGTCATCAGTAGCACTGCAAAATAAATGTCCTTTTCAAAGAGACTTAAGCCAAAAATTGCAGGTGACATAGGGATTATTCTTTTTAATTGTAGTTCATTCATTAACTTCACTCTAAGCTTATTGTTTGTCCTGATATTGTCCACTCCTTTGTCCCAGCTTTTTTGATTTAATTGTCCTTCAGCCCCTGGCTGCTGCGCCAAACTAAGGACCTCCAAAGATCTTTAAAACCCCCAGAGTTCTACACCCCTACAATATAATCCGTGGTGGGATTCAAATTTTTTTACCACCGGTTCTGTGCGTGGCTTGGTGGGCGTGGCTAGGGAAGGATACTGTAAAATCTCCATTCCCTCCCGATCAGCTGGGACTCAGGAGGCAGAGTATAGATGGGGGCGGGGCCAGTCAAAGGTGGTATTTGCCGGTTGTCTGCACTACTCAAAATTTCCACTACAGGTTTTCTAAAACTGGTCAAAACCTGCTGAATACCACCTCTGAATATAATGCTGCTGAACCTAAACCATGTCTTTCAACTTTCTCACTTCCTTTCCCCATGACTACTACCATCTTTTCTGTATTATTTTTCCACCTCTGAAAGGTCCAAAACTTTATTTATTATCTCAACTACCTTCTGGGAATAATTTCTATTATAAGAGGTCCTGGGTTTGTATCAATAACATTGGATAAGCTACATTATTTTTATTTATTTTTACAACCATTCGTATAGAGCCCACTTTCTAAGATTCTGAGTAAGTAGTAACTGTTTTAACAGCTTTCTGAACACCAGGATAGCTATATGGCATCACCCCCAAATTTTCCATGAGAACATTATCATGTTAAGATGTAGCACAGTTAGATTCCAAGAGAAATGTCCTTGAGATTTTTAGGACAGCTAAGCTCTTTATTCAAACTAAGTAAAAACTCCAAAGGAAGTTTTTACCACACTTTTTCTTAATTTCTTCCTTCCTACAAGATTGATTATGTATTGTAGGGTGGGGTTGACATTCTCTCTTTAAAATACTGTAAAAAGTTTAGATCCAAATTTTTTTGTGGCACTCAATTATTTGTTCCTTGTTTCCTGCCTTTAAGAAGGCCCAAATTTAAAAAAATCATAATAAATCAGTTAGAGCCAAAGTAAAAGAGTTTTGTTACTGGATCTGAAATGATTCCCCCCCTTATTGTTGTATAACAATTTATAGATGTTGATTGACAATGTAGATACAAGGGCAAGTGAGAAATTATTGAGAAATTTTTTAAAGAGTTCTCCTGACTGAGCTGATCCATATTATTTTTCTCAAATAGTTTTGTGATTAGAAGACATTTGTTCAACTGCTTAACAACACTAGTATTATTTTACAAAAGCTAGTTAACAAGATAATAACACTAAATTCTCTGAGTGGACAATTGAATTTGCAGGTAGGCAGCTAATAACAGATCTGTCCTTGTTTAGAAAGAATAATGCATAAGTATAATCGAAAGACAAATTTTGCCTCATAAATTTTGTTATTTGGAAATTTCCCCATCAATCTGAGAATACCTGCTCAGGGTCCCCACATTCCTGGAGATGGGATAGAAGAGATCCCCAAGCTAGGGATTTTCCAAATAAATTCCCCTTTAAGGAGCATTTTATGCTCTGAGAAGTGATGGCCAGCCCTCTAAAGGCCTTATAGAAAGAAGCAAAGGCCAGGCTTTTCTAGGGGGTCTTTGGCATCAAGTTTAAAACATCAATTCATGTTATTATTGTTGATGTTGTTGTTGTGATCTGTTCCTCATACTTTATATTGGTTAACTCATTATGTGCCATGAAGTCATTGTCGAGTCTTAGTGACCTCATAAATACCTGTATTTATGTATTTTGCTACTGGTCCTCTTCTTTTTCTCTTTTTTCAACCTCTGCCAACATTGGAGCCTTCCACAGAAAGCTAGCTCTTCCCATATTATGCCCATAATTTGAATCTGAATAGCTGTGGCTTGAATGAAAACTCTGGGTTCATCTTTTGATGATGCATTTGTTTTATTTTTGTGGCTGGTCTCAGGAGTCTTCTGCATCATCAAAGTACATGCACACACTCATATACCACCTAAAATCCAGCTCCCCGAAGGCAGTATGTTCGTGGTGGTGAACCTATGGTACGGGTGCCTGTAGTGGCACATGGAGCCAAGCTGCCTGGCACGTGCGTGGTCGCCCATTCCTATTCCGGGTTTCTAGTACGCATGCACACGAGACGATCAGCTGGCCTTTGTTCCTGCGGCAGTGCTGGAAACTGAAAGAGCTGATCTTCTGTTTTCCGGCAAGAGCATGCGCTCCGGCCAGCTGATTAGCACGTGCGCATGCACAGCAGTAACCAGAAGACTTGCTGGCCGGTGCTCATGCACGCACCAGAAACGGAAGATCATTTTCTGGCCTGCGCATGCCCCCTGGGCAGCTCCTCTTCTAGGTCACGTCCCAGACGAGCAGGAGTGGGTTCCTACCAGTTCTAACCTCTTCTATAGAAGAGGTTCCACAAATCTACAGTGCCATTTAGAACTGGTTCCAGCTACCTCCCCCCACCCGTCCGTACATCATCAAGGGTTAGGGGTGCAAGGGACTTGTAACTTGACAGCTTTAAGACTTGCACACTTCAATGCCAGAGTTCCTGAGCCAACATGACTGGAGGAGGAATTCTGGGAGTTGAAGTCCACAAGTCTTAAAGCTGCCAAGTTTGAACACCCCTTTTTTTCTAGTTACTTGCGGGATCGCATCCTGCCCCATACATCCCTACGACCAATCCACTCTCACAGAGAGGGACTCCTCCGGGTGCCGTCCACTAAGCAGTGCCAGAGGGTGGCGCCCAGGAGTAGGGCCTTCTCTGTGATGGGCCCAGCCCTCTGGAATGACCTCCCCCCCGACATTAGGATTACTACCGACCTCCGCTCCTTCCGTACAAAACTCAAGACCCACCTTTTCCAACTAGCTGGCCTGGCTCAACTATAGTTCTATCTCTAATCCTCCTGGCAATTTTAAACTTTTTACACTCTACAATTTTAAATTGGGGTATTTTAATTTTAACCTTATTATTATTACTGTTTTTGTATTGTAACAATTGTTGTGACTTTATACCTCCTCCGTGTAATGTAATGTAATGTCTAATCGTGTAACATGTGATTTATTTATTGTACGCCGCCCCGAGTCCCTTCGTGGAGAGGGAGCGGCTAACAAGTCTAATAAATTAATAAATAAATAAATAAATAAATAAATAAATAAATAAATAAATAAATAAATAAATAAATAAATAAATAAAAAATGGTTATGGGTCCAAGGGTCTTGTAACTTGACAGCTTTAAAACTTGCGTGCTTCAAATGCCAGAGTTTCTGAGCCCACATTTTGGTTGCTAAGCAAGAGCGTGGTTAAGTGAGTTTCACCACATTTTACAAGTTGGCCACGCCCACCCGGTCACATGATTGCCAAGCCACTCCCCCTTGGTCACATGGCTGGCAAGCTACTCCTACCCGGTCACATGGCCAGCAAGCCACTCCCACAAAGCAGGCCACACCCACAGAAGAGGTTCTAAAAAAATTTGAAACCCACCACTGGAGACGAGCATGCGCACAAATCGCTCCCTTTTCGGCACTTGGTGCTGAAAAAGTTCTCCATCACTGCATAATGCATAAGTAAATATAAAATAAAGTATAACAAAAGAACTGCAGCCCAACATGCTTAGAGAGCCACATCCCTTCTGGAAGGGTTAGACCTAATATGCTCAGTTGTGTTTTTTGAGTTTTATAACAGCTCTTCTTATATTTGCTCCTTAAGTTCTTTTTCAACTGGTAATATTGGGGATTAAATTTATACCGGTTCCATCACTAACTGTGAGCTTCCTCTGTAGCAGCTACAGCCGCATGACAGAATTCCAGCAACAATCCCTGACTTTGGGCTTAATTCTGCATTGCCTCCTTGTAGCTGTTATATCCTATGTTGTGATCACGGCTTTTTCATTACCGTATCATGTATTTCATGGCTATTGGCTATGAGATACAAGAGACGAAACTTCAGGGTGCTAAAATGTTCTCCGGCAGTGTGACGAATCGCAATGACAAGGTTGCGTTTGTAAATCTTGGCACAGCCACTTGTGATATGATGCGGTAAAACGAAATAATCCTTCCCCCTCCCCTCCCCCCCCCCCCCCGACAATGCAAGCTGTGGTATTCAGAGTGCTGAAGATGGCTCCAGCCTGCCTCCTCTCAGTAATCATGCCACTTCTTTTTCAAAACCGAATTTCTAATCAATTCCTTTTTTTCTGGGAGAGAATGAATGTAGAGTAAATCATTAATGAATAATTATGCTGAGATGATAATGTTCTCTGACTTTGGCTTTTGTGACAACTTTCCACTGTAATCAAATAAAAAAGCTCCTTTGATAATTTCAGGCAGTGGCATAACCTTTTGTTATGTTTCATAAATGAATTTAGCTAAAAATACAATGCTTTGAGAAGGAAGGAAGGGAAAGGAAGGGAAGGGAAGGGAAGGGAAGGGAAGGAAGGAAGGAAGGAAGGAAGGAAGGAAGGAAGGAAGGAAGGAAGGAAGGAAGGAAGGAAGGAAGGAGAAACAATCTAATTACCTATGAATTGGAAAAAGCCTTCTTTGAGCCATTCTTCTTTGTCTCATTAAATGATCACAAATCTCAGCTTCCACATGTTCTTCATTAGTACGGATAAAACTAATTCAAATATATGCTAAACAATGCAATTATCCCCAGACAGTTTCTCCTTAGAGACAACATGTGGATGTTACATCCAGATGCTGTCATTTTGGTGGCTTGTTTGGCTTGTTTAATTGTTCCTTGAAATGTTGATACCACAAAGGAACTTGAAGGGCATTGAGTTGCATTGCCATAATTTAAACAACTAGTAAAGAAGGCTACACTTCTTCTACCACAGGAGAGCTGTCCATTAGCTCTAGTAGCAGCCTAGGAATTTATAATTCCTCTTGCTATCATGAGCATTGCTCATGATCAAGCCACTACAGGGATACAGCCTTGCAGTGCTAAATATTCCAATTGTTGGAAGAAATATCCATCCATCCCAGTGGGGAGAAAGACACTGAAAACATGGAGGCTGATTGAAAAGATGGTTTATTGAGTGACAGGACCACATGGGTTTGAAATCCTTGGGCAGCTGAACACATGGAGTAGAGAGTGAGGGTTATTTATACCCTCTCTTGGGCCTTGCTCTTGAGCTTCCTGTTCCTGTGGTAAGAGCATGTATTCTTTTGGCTGTACTCAGACTCTCATGGGGCCATGTGGAGTCATGTTTGTCTGAATCAAGTTTGTTTGAACCTTGGGCTGATGTAATGTCCCCAGGTAATTTTGTAATGCAGAGAGTCCGGCTGCTAAATAATCCTATTATGTCCTGGAGAATCATGTCTTAATGCCATCGCCCTGGAGCTGAAGATCTTTTGTTTTGTAGATAGGCTGGCCCAGTCCTTCTCAATGGGCACCAAATATCTGCTGGGGGCAGGCAGTTGAAGCTCTGAGTTAAGATTTCTATTTCTCTTTTAGGGGAAATCATATTTTCTACAATATTTCATTCTTCTAGGAGAGGGTGCGTGCTAACTTTCTACATAATGTTGATATCATACTGAAATGCAGGTAAGTAGAACAATGTAAGAAATAAACAATGCTTAAATATTTGGTGGTTGGAAAATTCTGGCTCTTTCTGTGGCTCCAAGTTGTCTCTGAAGAAAATTGTTTGTATTTTGAACAAACTTTCCTTGTGGTCTTCAAAAGATGCAGAGAAATGCTTGAAGTGTTAGGGTATTGCTTTTATCGCATATTAGAACTGAAGAGAAACTTCCTGACAGTTAGAACAATTAATCAGTGGAACAGCTTGCCTCCAGAAGTTGTGAATGCCCCAACACTGGAAGTCTTTAAGAAGATCTTGGATAGCCATTTGTCTGAAATGGTACAGGGTTTCCTGCCTAGACAGGGGGTTGGACTAGAAGACCTCCAAGGTCCCTTCCAACTCTGCTATTGTATTGTATTGTATTGTATTGTGTTGTATTGTGCCCTTATAATTACTTATTGGGTTTGACATTGTTTGTGTGTGTGTGTAAAACTATGAGTAGGAAATGATTTGATAAAAATTGGAGAAGCTAATCCTTAGATGATTATAGATTTCATAAAATTTATCCTGCAGGTTTACATGATTTTTATGCAAAGGAGCTCAAATGAACATACCTTTGCGATTCCTAGTGTTGTAAATGTTCGATATTTTCTCCCCTTCTGAGAGAAAAGTTAGCATAAAGAGAACTGCATGTTGTCTATTCTTCTTTTTTTCTCCAGAGGTCAAGTATTTCACTGATTTATGAATCAAATGTGTCCTTTATGTACCTTCTAAAACATATAAAGGCACATAGGCTCTAAATCTATAGACACATGCAGGACCACAGACAGAGCTGTAAGGGAGAAACAGAGAAATAAAATGGTGACTTTGGGCCATTCATCTGATTTTGGTTCAGTAAACTTTGAGTTCCATGTCAAAGGAGATTAGGTGGCTGAGGGATATTTTCCTGAAAACTGGGATTGTGATGAGGAGAAAAACAAGAATTCAGTGGGCCTTATTCTAAAATAAATACCCCAATGGCTGGTCTTAGGAAAACAGCCAATATGTTTAAGATCAGGCTCACTGGCCATGCTTTAATTTCCAACATGTAGCTGGATAAAAGTCTCCCATGTTGCCGTGCCTAGCTAGCCTATACTTAAATTTGCCTGGCTGCATTCAGTCCAGTGTGGTTTCTGGGCAGTCTATAAAGTTCTTCTGTTTTCCCCTCAGCTGTCTTGCTCCCCTTCAAATGTTGCGTTAGCAGGTTCGTGTTTTGGAAACTGGTTGGAAAGAAGACATTTCCTTGGCACAATTGCTGTCTTTTTTTTTAACAACAGGTAAAACTCTTTGTAGCCAATCTTCACTGGGGTAGAAGTAAAATCTGGAAGTAATCAGCAACCACTGAACATCAAAAATTCTTCCCCCCCAAAAAAACACATTTAAGCACAGCTGGAATCTGCTAGCAGCTGGGATAGGATTCAGGTAGCTTAATCCCTGGAGGTTACTTGCCATCTTCTTCCCCCCTCCCCCTCTTCCTTATCTTGTGTGTGGAACTAAAAAGCCCCAGGGTGTTAATGGTTGTAAAGAATCTCACACCTGCTGGGAGCCATAAATACAGCACTAGGTTACCCCTGTCAGCTTGCTTACCACTCTCATGGAATTTCTTTCTGGCAGCTGAGCAAGGGGATGGGAGAAGGAGAGAGAGGGGTGCTAACTGTTTACTTATGTAAACAAATCAGATAAGTAGCAGAAATTGCAGCCCTTAAAGCAAACAGTTTTTGACATACATGCTTGACCTGTTACACAAGCGAGGCTGGTTAAGGAGTAAACAAAATTGTACCCTTCACTTCAAAGAGTTATTGTTGTAATTATGCAAGAAGCAACATGGCCCACTGCGATCCTTGGGAAGACGTTAACTTCATCCTCCCTGGCTCTTCTCCCTCCCCCCACTTCTTTCCTTCTCCTTTCAAAGTGTTTTGAGTTCTTCCTAATTATGAGATGTTAAGCTGGGAGATCTGTCTGAGGAGACGGAGAGGATTTATACCTGGCCTTTGAATGCAGCTGGGACTTTTGACGATCCTTTGCAGGATCTTTTGCTATTTTAATGGTGTTGGAAGAAATGTCCTTCTGGGTTCATTTCCAAGTGATGGAAAAAGACACTGGAAACACGGAGGCTGTTTGGAAAGATGGTTTAATAGTGGACAGGACCACATGCCTTGGAGCTCCTGGGTGAAAAAGGGAAGAGATGCTGAGAGTCCCTGGGCTTTATGGGCTCTCTGGGCTTTGAACGTCCCAGGGCACAGGAAGAGTATCCTGATTGATTGCTGTCAGAGGTCATAGCTAGCTTTGTAGGTTGTCTCTGTGCTACGCTTGGTTGGGTGGTGCAATGAAGGGCAATGAAATGGCTCTGATCTTTGTTATGTGAAATAGACTGGCCCAGGCCTTAATGGCCCATTGACAAAGGTGGCGGCGGTGTGTGTGTTTCACATTTTGTTGCCACTGGTTTGCGGGCGCATGCGCCCCTTCCACACATGCACCCGGCCTTCTGTGCATCTACTTTGCTCATATGCACACTTTCCTCACATGCACCCGGCCTCAAAAACGTGCCTAAATAGGACTGCATAGAGTCGGGGCGAGGTGTGGCCCACCTGCTATTTCCGCTACAGGTTCGGGTGAACCGGTTCGAACCGGCTGAATGCCACCTCTGGTTGCCACCATAGAATGCTGGATGAGGGATATTTCTTTGCTTAGGCTCCTGGTTATGTACTGGCCCATCTGAGATGGAGAAGGAAGGGACAAGAGGGCCAATGGGAAATATTAACATTTGGACATGCTGAATTTACAGCCCCACACCAGATCATGTTTTCACCCCCCTTTTTTAGTTAGCAATGACTGAATCAACTCCTCTTTGCCTGCTTGCTGGCTAGCAATAACCAGCCCTTAGCAAATGTCTTCTTTATTCCTCCAATCTGTTGCCCATCTTTCTACATATGTAAACTCAAGATAATGTTGGAAGAAATGTCCATCTGGGTTCAGTTCCAAGTGGGGAAGAAAGACACTGGAAACAATGGTGGCTCTTTGGAAAGATGGTTTTAATGGTGGACAGGATCACATGGTTTGAGGTCCTGGGCAAAAAGGGAAGAGATGCTGAGAGTGCCCTCTTGGAGTTTTGAATTTGAGCTTGTTTTCTGACTGGTTGCCAGACTTCCATGGGTCCATGCAGGGGCAACTCTGTAGGTTGTCTGTGTCCCAGGATTGGTTGAGCCTTGATGGGTGATGATGTAATGAAAGGGCTTTAGGTAATTCCTCCTATAGCTTTGACTGAAGGAGGTAGATCTTTGTTATGTAGAATAGACTTGCTCAGGCCCTAATGGCCCATTGACAAAGTCCCTTTTAGGGGAAATATTCTGCCCTTCTAATGTTTTGTAAAATATCTCATTTTCCTAGGAGAGGGTGGGTGCCAACTTCCTATAATAGCCATTTTGACAGTAAAGAACACAAGTCGATAACTCAAATGCAACGTTTTAAAGAAAATTGCCAAACAAGCAGACAAGTAAAGAATCTGAAGAGCAGCTGAACTCAAACATTCGCATGAAGTAGAAAGAAATGTGTTTAAAAATCTAAATTATTTTTTTTTTAAAAAACTTTCCTGACTGCCAAATATATGGAAATGGTAAGGAACAGAGTTTTAACCAGTTAGTTTAACTAGGTGTGTGTGTGTGTGTGTGTGTGTGTGTATGTGTGTGTGTGTGTGTGTGTGTGTGTTTGATAGTGAAATCACAAAACATTTGTTTAGGGAGCCACAGCTCTGAATGAATTCAGTTTAATGTTGGTGTGTTGCTCTTCCACCAGCAAAGCTGAATTTCCAACCAAATCACATAGAAACAACATGTCCACTGATAAGAAGGTCTTTCTGTATCTAGAAAGAAAGCAGCATTAGTGAAACTGAAAAGTAAAACCGTTAACACTTAATAAGATACTGTACAAACATATTATCACTCAATACATCTGCCGAGGGCTTCTGCAAGGATAGAAGTCTACAAGGAAGGTTTTTCCTTACCTGGTATATTATCTGAACATTGATGAAACAAATATTATCTGTTTCTATTTTAGTCCTGCTCTGGTTATAAATGTTTTGCTATTTGCCATCTACTACTACTTACTAATATCCTTTCTTATGAATGTGACACACAACTCTGCTTTCTGCTGCAATTCTAGATCTTTGCACTGCATTTAATTATTTCTTTAATGATACCATGAAGACTTTGAGTACATATTGATATGAGCTTGGCATGGTAATGTTGAATTACAAAAACATACAAAACTCCACTTTGGAGACATCAAAACATGGAAGCAAGAGAATTCTTTGTGAGCCTGCTTTTCAAGTTTTTGTCTACTCCAGTCCTCGCATGCCGAAAGTGTGCACGCATGTACCCACACCCATAATGCAATGCATGCACAATACCTCCATGCACCCCAATGCGCATGTATGGGTGATTTCCCATCCCCCGTGCTTTCCCCTGCGCATGTCCGTGCGAACCCCCGCATCCATTTGGGACCTAGCAGGTCTCCCTGAAGTCTCCTGGGACACGCTCCCCCTGCCCCTCGCGCATCTGACTCTTTGCCCCCCCCCCATGCACGTACATTTCCCATATGCTTGGCAGAGATCCAAAAATCAGCTGGCTGGCGGGAGGCACGTGCCCATGTATGGTAGAGCTAAGCTGTGCGGCGACTTGCGTGCTCGCAGAAAGGGCCATCACGGGTCTATGCTGACCTGCCAGTATATAGTAAAGGGCCCATCACACACTTTGGAAGATATTTCTATTTCCTGCCTAGTTGTCTCACATCCCTTCGAAGTTTAAACATTAGCAGATTTAGTTACTTGGGGAAGTCATATGCGACCTGCCCACATTTAATTAGCTTAAAACCTGGGAGACCCCTGTCATGGTCGGATCACTCACTTCTCCGGCTGGACTTCCCTGGTGCTACCCCCCGCCGCGAGGAGGCGGAACTGGAAGGTATTAGATGGTTCCGCCCCAAGCGCCTGATGGAACCAGATAGGTTCCAGACGGAACTTGGGCCACCCCCTGTGGACCTGACCCGCCCCCGGGTGGAGGACCTGGTAGACGCATGGAATAGTGCGACTGCCGGGGCCCTAAACCGGGTGGCGCCTCTGCGGCCTCTCCTGCGGCGACGAACCACCCTGGCACCTTGGTTTACCGAGGAGCTAAGGGTGATGAAACGCCACAAGAGACGCCTAGAGAGTCGTTGGAGATCCTCCCGTTCCGAATTTGATCGAGCACAGGTACGAGCATATTTGAAGACGTACCTCGTGGCATTAAGAGCGGCCAAACGTCAACATTGTGCCGCTCTTATTGCGTCTGCAGATAACCGCCCTGCCGCCCTGTTTCGGGTGACCCGTTCCCTCTTGTTTGAGAGACCACGGGAAGCCCCACTACAGGGCAGAGCAGAGGAGTTTGGGAAATATCTACAGGACAAAGTCGCTCAAATCCGGACGGGATGGGCCCCTTTCAGTGGTCCAGTAGAGACGCCCGTGGCGAGTCTTGAGGGACCGCTCTGGGAGGAGTTCGACTCGGTTGCCATCGAGGATTTGGACAGGTTGCGTGGACGTCTGCGACCCACCACATGTTTATTGGACCCGTGTCCCTCCTGGCTTGTACTGGCATCCTGGGAGGTTACGCGCGACTGGCTCCTGGGCCTGGTGAACGCCTCGTTGGGTGAGGGGTCTCTACCGGCCGCCTTGAAAGAGGCGGTGGTGAGGCCCCTGCTCAAGAAGCCTTCCCTGGACCCAACGGACCTAGTCAATTATCGTCCGGTCTCCAACCTTCCTTTTTTAGCGAAGGTTGTAGAGAGTGTGGTGGCACAGCAGTTCCCTCGTCACCTGGAGGAAAATGATTATCTAGACCCGCGCCAGTCCGGCTTCCGACCCGGGCACAGCACTGAGACGGCCTTGGTCGCATTGGTTGATGATCTCTGGAGGGCCAGAGATAGGGGTTGTTCCTCTATCCTGGTCCTATTAGATCTCTCGGCGGCGTTCGATACCATCGACCATGGTATCCTGTTGCGCCGGCTAGAGGGGCTGGGAGTCAGGGGCACCGTTTTACGGTGGTTTGGCTCCTACCTCTCTGATCGGACGCAACGTGTGTTGGCAGGGGAGCAGAGTTCGACCCGGAGGCCACTCACATGTGGAGTGCCACAGGGATCGGTGCTCTCGCCTCTCCTGTTCAACACATATATGAAACCGCTGGGCGAGATCATCCGTGGTTTTGGGGTGGGATATCATCTGTATGCTGATGATACTCAGCTATACATTTCCACCCCGAACCACCCCAATGAGGCTGTCGAAATGATGTCCCGGTGTCTGGAGGCCGTACGGGTCTGGATGGATGGCAACCGACTAAAACTCAACCCTTCCAAGACGGAGTGGCTGTGGCTTCCGGCCTCCCGGTTCAACCAGGTGCTTCCATCTCTGGCCATTGGGGGCGTCCAACTAGCCCCCATGGAACAGGTGTGCAATTTGGGCGTCCTCCTAGATGCCCGGCTGTCCATGGATGACCATGTAACAGCCGTGGCAAGGGGGGCGTTCCATCAGGTCCGCCTGATGCGCCAATTGCGCCCCTTATTGGACCGGGATGCCCTACGCACAGTCACCCATGCGCTAGTGACGTCTCGCCTGGATTACTGCAATGCTCTCTACATGGGGCTTCCCTTGAGATGCACTCGGAGACTACAGTTGGTCCAGAACGCGGCCGCGCGGGTGATTATGGGGAGGACTAGATACTCCCCTGTAACACCTCTCCTGCGCGAGCTGCACTGGCTTCCTGTGGTCTTCCGAGTGCGTTTCAAGGTTTTGATTATGATCTTTAAAGCGCTTCATGGCATAGGGCCTAGTTACATGCAGGATCGCATCCTGCCCCACACATCCCTACGACCGATTCGCTCACACAGAGAGGGACTTCTCCGGGTGCCGTCCGCCAAACAGTGTCGGGGGGCGACACCCAGGAGCAGAGCCTTCTCTGTGATGGGCCCAGCCCTGTGGAATGACCTCCCCCGTGACATCAGGATTACGTCCGATCTCCGCTCCTTCCGTGTACAGCTGAAGACCCACCTCTTTCAATTATCTGGCCTGGCTCAATCGTAATTTTTCTCTTATTCCTCCTAACTGTTTTTTAAATTGTTTTTAAACGTTAAATTTTTAATTACATATTGAGTTCTTACAATTGGGGTATTTTAATGCTAATTTTAACTGTCTATATGATGTAATTTGTTACCTCCTCCGTGTCCGTGTCCGTGTATGTGTATATGTGTTTGGTATGTATGTATGTCTATTTGTTTTTTATACATTTTCTATGTTTTATATGCTCCATTGTACGCCGCCCCGAGTCCTACTTGGAAAGGGAGCGGCTAATAAATTCAATTTATATATATATATATATAGATATGGAGGATGGCCTGATATTCAAAAATGGATAATTTTGTTTGATTTTGCATCTATTTCCCACCTTGATCCTTAGTTGAAAGTCTTTTTGAGTAGCTCACCTAAATTAAAAACTTTACTGAAAAGACAGTGAAAGTATTAAAAGCGAAGAAACACCTAAGACTAAAAGAGAAGCTCCTGCAATCTGTGTATACCTGTCATATACAGGTAAGTCTCAGTTTACATCCAAAATTTGGACCAGGATTGCCATCATAAGCTTGTGCGGTTGTAAAACAAAACGTCGTGTGACCGCATCGACTTGCGGCATGACAATCCTGGCATTCCACAATATCAAGAATGATGGGTCATTAAGTGACTGCCCACCCCAATCCAAGCCATTCTGAACTTGGTCGCTTCCATCCTCAAGCCTCAGTAAGGTAAGGGTGGAACGGCACAACTTGGGAAGGCCAACGCACCATGGCCAACTCACTGCAGTCCCTTCACTACGGCTAACTCATGGTGGGATGACTTACTGTGGCCAACTCACTATGGGGCGACTCGCTGTGGAACAATTCAGCAATTCAATTTTAATATTTAAATTAAAAGTTGTTTTAATTTTTGTCATTCACATTTCACTTTGTCCCTCCTTTCCCATCTTTTCGTTAACGATTCCATTCCACCATTTCTTTGATATTAATGTAACTCTTGTCTTGCAATGAATTGTCCTACAGAGAGTTAGCCATGGCAAGTTGCCCCACAATAAGTTGGACACAGAGAGTTGGTGGTAACAAATTGGCTGTAGCGAGTTGGTCGCCCCAAGGTGGCCACGTTGAATTATCCTAGACCAGTGATGACTAACCTTTTCAGCGCTGAGTGCCGAAAAGGGAGTGTGCATACATGCATGTGCATGCACACACACGCACATGCGCTCACAAATTGGGGATGCAACCCGGAAGAGGAGCTGCCCAGGGGGCATGCGCACTCCAGGAAATGAACTTCCGGTTTCCGGTGAGCGCAGTTCTGGTTTCCGGTGCGCATGCAGACGCGACAATCAGCTGGCTGGTGTGCATGCACATGCCAGAAAATGGAAGACCGGCTCTTCGGTTTCTGGCACTGCCGCATGCGTGAAAGCCAGCTGAACATCATGCACGCATGCACACTAGAAACCTGGAATAAGAATGGGCGATGCTGCCATGCCAGGCGACATGGCTCGGCATGCCACTTTGGGTACATGTGCTATAGGTTCGCCATCATGGTCCTAGACCATGTAAGGAACACTCTCTGTTTCTCTTTCTCTGTGTCTCTTTCTCTCTGTTTCTGTCTGTGTGTGAAATCTTGTTACTTTGGTGATTTTCTAGAAGTCTTGCCAACAAAATCAAACAGTGGAATATCCTGATCTCTTTACTGTGGTGATAAATCAGTGAATTGCAGAGCTGAGTTTGTCAGCAAATGTCCCCCCCCCCCCCCATCGGACTTCCGCAGGCCACTTTCCACTAATAAGAATAATATAAGAGCTTCCTATTCCATCTTCCACATCTTCCATTAGCTTTTATTGTTCTCTGCTCTCTATTCTCTGCTCTCAAATTCTGGTTTGATCAAGTCCACTGGTTTTCTGTCTTCTGACATTGCTTTTTAGTCCTGACACTTGGTTAATTGGTTCTCAGCTTCTAGTTTATTTCAGGCTCAGTCCCCCCCCCCCAAATCTTCTTTTTCTGCCCCTACTGTTGTGTTTCTTTATTCGGTTCATATTGCGGGTGATGAATTTTGCAGTTCTAATTGATTTGAATCTGGGTGATTTGAAGGACCAAACTTCTCTATGAATTCACCCTTACGATGAGATGATCTGGAAGCTATTTATTTGCTGGTCCTCTGTTAAGATCTGTAAGTCCAGAAGGCCTGTCTCCATCTCCAATTGCTATTCTATCCAAAAAAAGATCAGGGCCACTTTGTGTTTACATGATATTTAAATGTATTTGAAGTTAAACCATGTTTCCCCGAAAATAAGACAGGGTCTTATTTTCTTTTGACCCCCGAAATAAGCACTTGGCCTTATTTTTGGGGAGGTCTTATTATTTTTGATGTGCAGGAGACAGCAAGCATGGTCACCTCATGGCTGCTGCTGTGTTGCAATATTTTCAAGGAGGGTTTATTTTCAGGGGAAGGCATATTTTCGGGGGAGGGCTTATTTTCAGGGAAACAGAGTATTTTATTTTACCTATGTCATTTTAAAAAAAGCTACTACAATTGAACTAAATTTTAAGGATTTCTCCTCCCCCCCAAGAGGCCTCTGAAGATTACATCACTATTTCAGCATGTTTCTGATGCAATTTAAGGCTTTGAAATAAATAATAAATATTTTGAATAATTGTTTAAATGTCAATGAAGGGTATTCTATTTGACCAATGCTACTTATTAAACTTTGGGAATCATGCTAAAATTTTGCTGTATGTAATATATGTATGTAATATTATAATGGTATTGAAACTAGCACATTTAATATCCTGTTAAAGCAGGATTATAAGTTTAGTACTTCTTGAATCTTTTTAGATTGGGAAAATCTAAAAGGTTGGGAAAAAGCTGCTAATTTTACCTCTTTGAATTCCATCACCTCTGATTTAAAGATGTCAAACTTCCTACAATTGTGGCTTGTATCGCTAATGCCATAATCAATTTTATGAAAACAATGAGAACTACCTTAAAATGACATTTTTCCAGGCTGTATCATTTACGCCTACAGAATAGTAAAGATAGGATTTCTAGATATCAATTCTTTTTAGATTCCTTTATGTTCATTTGTCATTTCCCCCTTAGATTCTAAATTTAGAGGTTGGATTTTTGAACAAAGTGCATTAATTATCTAAAAGAGTCATTCTCAACAATAAGCTCCCCAGAGGATCTTGTGTGTGTGTGTAAAAATTACCACAATGGGTCTTCTTCTTCTTCTTCTTCTTCTTCTTCTTCTTCTTCTTCTTCTTCTTCTTCTTCTTCTTCTTCTTCTTCTTCTTCTTCATATTATTATTATTATTATTATTATTATTATTATTATTATTATTATTATTATTATTATTATTATTATTATTATTCCATTGCTAGGGAAATATTTTATCATTATAACTTTTGCTGGCCCGAATGAGGGACAAGACAGATGTCACATATTGCAGGAGTAAAGGTAAAAGTTCCCCTTGCACATATGTGCTAATCATTCCCAACTCTAGGGGGCAGTGCTCATCTCCATTTCAAAGCCGAAGAGCCAGCGCTGTTCAAAGATGTCTCATGTGGCCGGCATGACTAAACGCTGAAGGCGCACGGAACGCTGTTACCTTCTCACCAAAAGTGGTCCCTATTTTTCTACTTGCATTTTTACATGCTTTCAAACTGCTAGCTTGGCAGAAGATTGCAGGAGTAGACATGGTTAATTTTTCAAAGATCCGAATCATTTGAAGTTTTCAGATACTATATTGTACGAACGATAGTCAAAAACTTACCCAGAAAAAAAAAAGTTGTATATTATCAGAGAGCAAATATTTTGTGACTTTACAGGGTGTTTTATGGATTGACTTAAGAATTTGAGCAGAAATAACATCAAAGATAGCAATATTTCTTCCTGCTGGTGTTTGATTTAATGTACATGCTAGGAACATTATTTGACACTTTATCATTTCACTTTTGTTTCATCTTTATTGTGCTTTAGGGTACTTTCAGAAACTTGATTTGGAAAGTGCCTCTATATCTAAGATCTCCAACATGTCACTTAGGGACACCAATGTGCCCTCTGATATTTGCCTTCTCACCTGCCAAGCACCCTCTTCTTTTCCTACTTTTAAAACACTTTTAATTTTAAAACAATGTAAATCTGGCAATAAAACATAATGTCCGGCATAATTTGTATTTACAAGTACACCTTTGACGTCTGGGTGGGCTACCCAAACTGTCCTAGAAAATCAGTGCTGCGTTTGCAAGTGTGCTTACCTGGGGAAAAAAAAGGTAGTAGTAAAGGAGTAGTGGTGACGATATTACAAAGGAAGAATGGAAGTAAACAGTTCTTTCAAGTCAGTACTTTGTAATTGCTTTTCCCCCACCGAAATCATCTTTGAAGAGCAACATGACCTCAAAATCCTAACTATGCCAACCAGCTTTAAAAAAGGAGACTTATCAAGGAGAGAAGCAACCTAGAACTAAGGAGAAATTTCCTGATAGTTAGAAAAATTAATCAATGGAACAACTTGCCTTCAGAAACAGTGAATGCTCTAAAACTGGAGGTATTTAAGAAGAAATTGGACAACCATTTGTCTGAAATGGTATAGGGTTTCTTGCCAGAGCAGGGGGTTGGACTAGAAGACCTCCAAGGTCCCTTCTGACTCTGTTATTTGGTTATATTGTAGATCATATAGTCACAATCCTTTATGTGTTGTACTTCTAGTTTTGTAATAGGGTTCAAACGTATTTTTTACCTAGCCTGGTAATGAAACGTGCGGAATCCAATCCACAAGCTCGGAGAACAAACCTTCACCTGCATCCAGTGGTGGGATTCAGCCAGTTCGCACCACTTTGGGAGAACCAGTTGTTAAGTTTCTGGGCAGTTTGGTGAACTGGCTGTTGGAAGAAATCATTACAGCAGAGAACCAGTTGTTAAATTATTTGCATCCCACCACTGCCCTCATTCTATACCCGAGCTACAGCTATTCACCACTATTGAAAGCAGTCCAATCTCTATGCAGTCTTTTAATGTGAAAACAGAGATGCTTAAATCAAAATTAACATTAGCCCACTTAAAACATTTCAAACAGTTCCCAGAATAGATCCTAGAAAGACTTTAAGCTGGTGGTGGTGTTGAGGATGATGGTAAGTCTTGTATTATTTACATTTCAGTGACTGAGACTTTTTTTCTATTTCTATTTACATCATATTTGCTTAAAGTAATTATGCCAACTGAGAACAGTGACAGATTGAAATTAAATGTTTGGATTAAATATTTTGTCAGCAAACATGCAGCAACTGCTTTGCTGCTGTTTCTCTTCATCTCTGCATACTGATTATAGTAAAGGCTATAATCTTAGTTTTTTAGCTTGGCAAATTTTAAAGATTTTAGGCAAAATGTATTGGATATGTGCTTTGGAATCAACAAGAAAGGATCCAAATCTAGAAAAAAAAAAGAATCATTAATACTGAGTGCGGGGAAGCCTTGTGAATATATGCCATTTTATAGATCTTTCCCAGAAACATCCCAACAACTCAGTGGGGCTTTGGCAGAGAAACACTCATAGGACTGCCCTATGCGTATGATGTTTGGGCTATGAAAAGTTTGCTGCCTCTGTTCAGAGTTTCACAAAGTGACATGGTGCCCTGCTTCCAAAAAGCAAAGTCAAGTTGCTGTCTTGCTTTGCAGCCATCCCAGTTGCTTCACTGAGCTACTGGAAGCACCCAAAGAAATAGCTGGAGAAACAGGGCGGAATGGGACAACTTGAGAACTTGCAGTGGCCACCACACCACGCCAAATTCTCCATGGAAAACTCACCATGGCCAACTTGCCATGGCCAACTCATTGCAGGACAATTTATCAATTCAATTTAATTATTTACAATAAACAAAACAATTGCTTTAATTTTTGTCATTCACATTTCATTCTGTCCCTTCTTTTGCATCCTTTCTTTAATGATTCTATCCCACCATTTTTTTGATATCAGGGTAACTCTTGTCCTGCAGTGAGTTGGCCATGGCGAGTTGTCCCATGGCAAGTTGGCTGTTGTGAGCTGGTTGTGGCGAGTTGACTGGTGAGTTGGCTGTGACAAGTTGGCTGTGGTGGGTTGTCTATATTGAGTTGACTGTGATGAGTTGACTGGTGAGTTGGCTGTTGACTGTGGTGAATTGGCTGTTGACTGGTGAGTTGGCTGTGGTGAGTTGGCTGTGACAAGTTGGCTGTGGTGATTTCACTGTGGTGAGTGACTGTAGTGAGTTGGCTGTGGTGAGTTGACTCTGGTGACTATAGTTCCTGTCGTATATAGTTCCTACCAAATATCATTTGAACAACTTCAACTAAACGTCATTGAAAGTAAACCTACACTGCTCCTGGAAACTGTGCCAAGAATAGTCTGTTATGGAACTTAAGGGAAGTTGCTTTGCATTTAGAAAATATTTTGGCTACTTCAAATGGCTTGTTCTAGTTCATTATCTGCTTACATTGCATGACCAAAGTGAGGGACTTCTACATACAGGTAGTCTTCAAATTACGACCACAATTGAGCCCAACATTTCTGTTGCTAAGTAAGACAGTTGTTAAGTGAATCTTTTTGTCACAGTTGCTAAGTGAATCACTGCAATTGTCAAAGTAGTAACCCGGTTGTTAAGTGAATCTGGTTTCCCCATTGACTTTGCTTGTCAAAAGGTCGCAAAAAGTGATCACATGACTCTAGGACACTGCAACCGTCATAAATATGAGTTAGCTGCCAAGCATCTGAATTTTGATCACTAACTGTGGGGATGCTGCAGTGGTCATAAGTGTGAAAAAATGGTCATAAGTCACTTTATTTAGTGCCGCTGTAACTTCTTTCTTTTTAAAAAACTTTTCTTTTAATACAAACATTTCATCATTCATTAAACAGTGTGTTGTCTGGGTACACATTTTTTGTGTCATAACAGTTAAAGCTTACCACCATATCCATTAATTATATCTATTCTTATTTTAATACTGATACTTAAAGTTTAACATCTATTGTAACATTTCTCTTCTTAACTTATTTAACTTTATAATACAGGGGTGGCGAACAAGTTCGACAAAAAGAGCCAAAATTTTAAACTGTGAGAGTCAGAGAGCCACACCACGCAGTGACCTGCCAAAACAGACCCGGAAGCAATGTTCCCTCTAATTTTTTTAGATGTGAGCAGAAAAGTATAGTGTTTGAGCGGCACATTTTCATGCCTGAGCACCCGAATTTTTTTCACAGATGTCACCTAAGACAACAACGAAATCAGTATTATTTGAAACTCAAAGTTATGTTTCTTCAAGGTACCCGCTTAATTCAAAGTGTTATATAATATCAGTATCACTTAACAACGCTCCTGCTTAGCAACCAAAATGTTGGCTCAGAAACTCTGGCATTTGAAGCACGCAACTCTTAAAGCTGTCAAGTTACAAGACCCTTGCACCCCTAACCCTTTAGGGAAAAAAAACCCCAGGGGTCTTCAAACCTGACAGCTTTAAGATTTGTGGACTTCAACTCCCAGAATTTCTCCTCCAGTCCTGTTGGCTCAGGAACTCTGGCATTTGAAGCATGGAAGTCTTAAAGCTGTCAAGTTACAAGACCCTTCCACCCCTAGAAAAAAAATGCAGAGGTCTTCAAACCTGACAGCTTTAACACTTGTGGACTTCAACTCCCAGAATTCCTCCTCCAGTCATGTTGCAGCGACGTCATCTGCGTGGATCTGCTCCATCTTTGCTTTCTTCATTGTGGGCAGGGCTTCTGCTGAAGATGCCGACGAGTACGAGTTGCCACCAGAATAACTGCTGCTACCTCCTCCTCCTCCTCCTCCTCCTCCAACAGAATCACCAAATAACAATTTGCTCCTGAGCTCAGCGCTGGGTTACCTCTGCCCCCTCCCCCTCCTCCGTGCTTTTGAGGAGCCATGAGGCTTTTTTTTTCCCTGCTCCCCCCCCCCCGCCTTCCTACTGGCTCCTGCAGCCTCATGGCTCCTCAAAAGCACGGTGGAGGAGAAGGAGGGGGCAGGGGTAACCCAGCGCTGACTGAGCTCAGCTGCTCCGAGCGGAGGGGAGGCGCCGCTGCCACGCGCGGAGATGCCGGCTGGAGCTTTGGCGGCTTCATCTCAGCCGCAGCGCCGGGCGGCAAATCCGGCAGTGCTGCCTGTTAGAGGAGGAGGAGGAGGAGGTGGCAGCAGTTCTTCCGGTGGCGGTGGGGGCTTTGGGGCTTCACAACTAGCCTCAGTCGCCCCGTGCTCCTCAAAGCAAGTCTGGGGAAGTCCTTTGCAGGCGGCCCGTTCTAGCTGCCTGCAAAGGACCTCCCCAGCTTCCGAAAGGGAGCGCGCGATCCGAGCCACAGTATACAAAATAATGATAAGAGGCAAAGAGCCTCATTCATTTTGGCCGGGAGCCGCATGCGGCTCGAGAGCCGCGTGTTCGCCACCCCTGTTATAATACATTACTTTCATATTTATTCTCTAACCATTGATCTGAGAATAATCTCTAATCAATTAGATTGATTCCCATCTATTATAATAATCAGGTTCTTCCTTTCCTTTAATTGCAAGTGTTAATATATTCATTTCTGCACATTCCAATGTTTTCTTAATCGCATCTTCATCTGTAAGGGATCTCTTCACCCTTCCAATTGTGTGCAAATATAATTCTAGCTGCAGTTATTACATGAATAATCAAATTTTCTCTACTGTGATTTTCTGACAAGATACCCAACAGGAACAGTTCAGGTTTTAGATCAATACGTTGCTGCAGGCCGCTGTAACTACAAACTACTAACTACTAAATGAACTGTTGTAAGTCAAGGACTGCCTGTACTGATAATTTCCTCAAGGGAACTGTAAGCCTTCATTTAGTTTCAGAAGTGATTGACAGGTTCTTTTCACAGTCTGTGGTAATAAGTACACCACGATCCATAAGGAATCTATCTTGTTCCTTCACTCTTTCTCAATGTCCAGCTTTCACAGCCACTGAAAACTTTTCACTAAAGCAAATAATTGTACTAAATATTTGTGATCTTTCTTGTCACAGAACATCCCTCATCCTTTATGTTCTTGTGTAAGTTCATCATTGTCTCCCCCACTTAAGAATTAAACCCATCTTTACTTTCCAGCACATTATCTTTACTATTCTGGGGCTGAAAAAGAGTAAAAAAACCTGTCTTTTTCCTGCACTTCCTTGCCATCAATAATACATTCTCTAAGCATTGTAAGCTGACTTTGCCTTTGTCTTAGGACTGTCTTCTTTTCTAAGTCTTCCTTTCTTTTAGATAATAAAATGGCATTATCTGCCTGTCTGCTTTTTAACAAATTAAAACATGATAAACCTATGACAGCATGTGATTTTCAGTCCTGGTCATACACAAGATTCTAAATCCCACGTGTATATGTTCATTTAGTACATTTCCCCAAGTCTTGGACTTTTGCAGAGAAATGTAATAGGACTAAGGAATGTGGCTTACCAGTAGGGTAAAGGTAAAGGTTGTGTTCCTGACTCTAGGGGGCGGTGCTCATCTCCATTTCAAAGCCAAAGAGCTAACACAGTCCAAAGACGTCTCCGTGGTCATGTGACCGGCATGACTAAATGCCGAAGGCACACAGAACACTGTTACCTTCCCACCAAAGGTGGTTCCTATTTTTCTACTTGCGTTTTTACGTGCTTTTAAACTGCTAGGTTGGCAGAAGCTGGGACAAGTAACGGGAGCTCATTCCGTTATGTGGTGCTAGGGATTCGAACCGCTGAACTGCCGACTTTTCTGATGGACAAGCTCAGCGTCTTACCCACTGAGCCACCGTGTCCCTCGCCAGTATGCCTCTGCTTTCCCTAACATGATTTTACAGACATGGGGAAGAAAACCCCTGAAGAAAATATAGTTGGAAATCTATATTATTCATATCTGCCTTCCCCCCCCCACACACACACTTCTTCACACAAGCCTAAGGCTGGCTTAAGCAGATGTTTTTCCAATGACCTTTCCTTCTATGTCCTGGTCATCAGGGAAAGTTTCTTTCAACAATGGAAGGCGGGAATAGCAGAGAAGGCTCCAGCAGTTAGTGAGACAATGTAGAACATGTACCCTGTCAAAGGAAACCAAATATGATTGGCAGGAAGAGGAAGGAGGTTGCCTTTCCCAGCTCTGTGGCCTGGTAAATGTACAGATGAAAAGGATTAATGTGATCCGATAATCAATGTTGTTGGAAAGTTTGAGAAAATTTCAAAATGAGGAAGTTTAGGGAAGCCATTAGCACAGCTGCACGGCTTTGGGCTGGCGCAAGCGGTCCCTCCCTTTTTATATTCAGCCGGCAGTTGTGTAAATAGTTAGGCAGCAGTGTGCTTGACCACATACAGTCATTTCCATTCTCATTTTAATTGCCTTTTAAGGAGCACTAAGGAGGTCCAAATAAATATAACGAGCTTCATCAGCCACCTGTGAAATCTCCCACCGCAGTCACACAAATATGAAGATGAAAAAATAACAAGCATGTACGAGGAAAGCTAATCTCGGTGTTGCCGCAGCAATAAATAGAGGCTGTTGAGCAGAACCTAGGAGAACATTAGCCAGAATAGGACATAGTTGCTGTGGATGTGGTGCGAAGTCCTTTGTTTGGGTGCGTGGAGGAGTAGGGAAAGAAGTTAGAAACCCCCATAACTTTAACCTTAAACTATCTACTGTTGATCTCACCCCATTCCTAAGATGTCTGTAAGGGGTGCGCATAAGCATGCTTATTGTCCCTGTCCTAATGGTCCCCA
The DNA here is from genome assembly GCF_964273705.1 of Natrix helvetica. NCBI lineage: Eukaryota > Metazoa > Chordata > Lepidosauria > Squamata > Natricidae > Natrix > Natrix helvetica. Next base: position 159,377,029 of record NC_138548.1, on the reverse strand, counting down.
CTTATTCGTATCCATTTCCTGTATACATAATCATGTTTGTACTTATATCTCTTATCTTATACATGCTTGACAAAATAAATAAAATAAATAAAGAAGGGGGAGGAGGGGCAGGAACAAGAGGAAGAAAAAGAAGAAGAAGAAGAAGAAGAAGAAGAAGAAGAAGAAGAAGAAGAAGAAGAAGAAGAAGAAGAATTTCCTTTTTTCCCTAGTTACTCGGGAACCAAATCATTTTGCTTTGTTTTGTATTGTTTTGCTTCCCTTTGTTAATTTCTTTATCATGGTCATCTGGTAGTCAGGAGATACCCTCATGATGAGCCATTCCAACAAACCAGTTTCACCCTGTCATGGGATGTAGGGCTTTTATTAACAGTCACCATGAAGAGAGTTGCTACATACTTTTTACTATGGTTATCTTGCTTTTCATTGAGCTTTCCAATTAAGGTGGACTGCAGTTATATAGAAGACTTCCTCAGAAAAGTGCTGTCTGGGGTTCAGAGTGTGCCTGCTTCCTTCTGGATTGATCATGGGCAAGAAAAGCAGCGGCAGAAATAATTTCAGTCCATTTCTATTCATTATCTACAACAGGGATCTCCAAATTTGGCACCTTTAAGACTTGTGGACTTAAGCATGGCTGGCTGAGGAATTCTGCGAGTTGAAATCCACAAGTCTCAAACTTGCCAAGTCTGGAGATCCCAGATCTACAATCCTCTTAGAATGGCTAGGTCCAACACTATTCTAAGCCAGCATTTCTCAGCCTTAGCAATTGTAAGATTGCTAAGGCTGTAACACTTCAAGATGTGTGATGGCCAGAATTTTCTTCAATGTGTAGGCTGGCTGTGGAATTCTTCAATTGGAAATCCACACACCCAGACATTGCCAAGATTGGAAACAGTGTTTCTCAACCGTGCAGATTTAAGATGCTTGGAATTCAACTCCCAGGATTCATAACCCGAACCTGATTGGAGAATAAAGGGAGTTAAAGTCCACAAATCTTAGAATTGCCAAGGTTTAGAAACACTGCTCTAAGACATAATTTTATTTACTTCTGCTTGGCTGAACGTAGGAATTTTGCCCTGTGAACCAGATCACTAGGTGTGAACCAAACCAGAGTGGCATTCAGCAGGTTCTGACCAGTTCTGGAGAACCAATAGGGGAAATCTTGAGTAGTCTGGAGAACCGGTAAGTACCACCTCTGACTGGTCCCACCCCCATCTATTTTCTGCCTCCCGAGTACCAGCTGATCGGGAGGAAATGGGGATAAGTAACCTTCCCCTGGAGTGGGAAGGGAATGGAGATTTTGCAGTATCCTTCCCCTGCCACACCCACCAAGCCATGCTACACCCACAGAACCGGTAGTACATTTTTTTGAATCCCATCACTGAACCAGACCACTATGTCTGGTTCATAGACTCAAGACCAGTAAATCAGACTTGAGTCTTAGTACAACTTGGGCGCAGAACTGCTCAGCCACTGGGTCCGTTCAGTAATTCTGAAAACATTAAAATGGGAGTCATCTTGCAGCTACTGTATCTATCACTGCTGATTTTGGTAAACCCAAACCCCCAATGTGGAATAAAACTGTTAACGCAAGAGAATGGAGATATTCTATGAACTGCATTTAGGCAGTAAGATCACTATTTATCAGTCCTTCATCTATGTTCATTCATTCTTCTCTCAACGTAGATGAAATTTCCTCTTTTTTCTCAAGGGAGGGCACCATATGCTTCCTGATAGCCACTCAAAGTGCCATCTGGGTAGACAGAATATTATTCTATTTCTTTCTCTATTTTCATCTTTCTTCCAAGAGCTGAAGGCAGCTGACTTCATTTTATCCTCAAAACAGCAGCACTATGAAGTTGATGTGAGGGAGAGTGCCAGGGGTGACAGAGGGAGAGAGGGGGGGGGTCAGTAATAGTGAAAAGGAGCATATTCCATTGTACTTCCTCCATTCAAATTAATGGTTTTGTTTTAATTTAATAAAGATTTGGGCTTATTCTAACAGAGTAATACATTAGCCTGCTAAATTTAGCCTTTATCTTCTAAAGCAGCAGTGGTATTCAACAGGTTCTAACCAGTTCTGGAGAACCAGTAGTGGAAATTTTGAGTAGTTAGGAGGTAAATACCACCTCTGACTGGCCCCGCCCCATCTATTCTTTGCCTCCCGAGTCCCAGCTGATCGGGAGGAAACGGGGATTTTGCAGTAACCTTCCCCTGGAGTGGGGAGAGAATGGAGATTTTACAGTATCCTTCCCCTGCCATGCCCACCAAGCCACGCCTACCAAGCCAAGCCACACCCACCAAACCAAGCCCACCAAGCCACACTCACAGAACCAGTAGTAAAAAATTTTGAATCCCACCACTGTCCTAAAGTGACCAGTGCTGTAGACTAGTGGGTGTCTGGTTGGGGGAGAACATGAGGAAAATGATCTAAAATAGATATAAGCATTTTGGGGGTGCTTTTTTTTGTAGCTTCCTCGTGTTTCTTCTGGCTTTAGCTGTGATCTATATTCCTGATTATGTGTTATGTCCATCACTATATGTTGCCTGGTGGGGGGAGGGGTAATAAAACAAGGAGACAAAGTATCCGCAGAGTCGAATATTTATTTTTCTTACATCCAAAAGCAGCCCTCCAGATGGAAGTTTGTTTTGTGGGTGTGGAGGAACTAAAAGGTTAATCATGCTCATGAATGCTTCTGAAGGAGATGAAACTGAAATATGAGGGCAAGTGTAACATATGAAACCACTTTTAACACTTAAACATGAGACAATTTCAAGTTGCTATGTCTCTTCAAAAGCACTTCTATGCCACTATGCCAGAGATTGCTGTAATAAAAGCTAACTCTGTTTTGCTCATCCCATCCATATCCAAAAAGCTTATGAATGAAATCTCATTGATCCCTAGACCAATGTTTGCATGAATCTCTCTTTATATATAAAAACAAAATACCACTCACCCATCACAAAATCTCCAGAACCGTAAAGCCTACAAACTTGAAATGTGGCACATATGTTCCCCTTGGCTTCTAGGTGCTCGCTAAGAAAGGATTTTTCGAAATGACCATCAGATCATTAGTATTTCTTATACAATAATTAACACACTCTGATGCTAAGGAGTTCTCCTTCCCCTCCCCACCTGAGAAGAACTCTGTTCCAACTGCCAGTTGCCTTATATTAGCATGCTCCGGTGCTAAGGAGTTAGAAATTCTGCTCCCCGTCCCCTCCTAAAAAGAACTCTGTTCCAACTGTCAATTGCCTCACATTCCGTTACCTCAGTTCAAACTGGCAGATGTTCCACTCCTTCACTCAGGAGCGGTCTGGGGCTCCTTATAGTACTAAACATCAGTACCTCACCAAAATGTCTATGCCTTCCACCTATGGAACTGCTTTCAGACCCAAGGCAGTGGGAGTGATATTCCTTTATGTGCTTCAATCACTGACCACCACTGAGCCAACGGATTGAACCAGAGTAAACTGGATTTCTCCAGCATTGCCCATTCACATAGTTCTGTCGCGAAGCACAGGTATCCAGCTAGTACAAGATAAAATGGGAAGGGCACAGACATGGAAATGCTCTACAAGTTGGCTGGGGATGCATTCTATCTGTGACTGGTAACTATGCTATTTCGTTCCATGTTGGTTTTGTGTAGTTTTCATTTTTATCATGTTTAGAGATGATCTTCTTCCTACTGTAGCTGATATAGTTTGTATTTCTTTTCTATAAACTGCCAAGACTACCTATGGATTAAGGCAGCATAGAAATATGTTTAACAAGCAAATAACGTTTGGAATGCTTTCCCTATGCTTATTTTGCCACGTTATTAGGAATGCGGAGACCCAGTTTGCTGTAGTGGTTAAAACATCAGGCTTGGAATTGGGAGATCTGTGTGTTCTAGTTCCACCTTAAGTATGGAACTGAATGGGTGACCTTTGGCTAGTTAGTCTCTTTCAGCCCCCAAAAGAAATGTAAGGGTGACCAATTCCAAAATCCTGCCAAGAAAACTGTATTGTCCATGCAATTTTCAGAGTCATCACTGGATTGGCAGTGGTGGACTGCTGGAGGTTCACAAGGGTTCAGGCAATCCTCTAGCTAGGGTTCTGCCCAGTTCGGCGAACCCCCAAATGCCACCCCTGGCTGGCCCCTCCCACCCCTCCGCGCCCCTCCCAGGAGTCTCTATGCGGCTCGTTCATCATTCCAGGTAAGTGCAGGGCCCGTGCGGAGGCTCGGGGAGGGGGGGGGAATGGGCTTACCGGAGGTTGTGGAAGTCCGGAAACGGGTCTGTTTCCGGTCTCTGGAGAACCACCAGAACCCAGGAGAAGCAGTTTTCACCTTCCGGGAGGCTCAAGAAAAGCCTCTGGACCTTGGGGAGGGGAGGGCAAAACACACATACACACACACCGCCGTGGTGCAGGAGACCAATTAGGCCATAACCACCATGGCCAGGCTCACCCAGCAATGTGGCAGCCAACCCGTTGCAGCAATTTTTGAAGCCCTCCCCTGAATCTAAGGCACACAAATACACATACTCCGCAAAAAAAAAAAAAAAAACAATGGGGAAAACTAGACTTGTCTTGACGAACAAGATGTTGATCTCTTTGCCATCGTAGCAAAGTGTTCAGAAAGAGACTGTTATGGAAGTTGAATCAACATTGCCAGCCCTGTGAAGATAGACAGGAAATGAAGAGGGAGCTAAGTTTTTTCTACACCCGTTAGTGATCTTTTATCTTTTCCCACTGGCCAAGGATCCAATTTTACAAACAACAATTTGCATTTGAAGGGTTTTAAGAGGAGATGGGGAAAAAACCATTGGAAGGAAAATGAGGTCTTTCAACCATTGTATTTTGATCAGAAGACCAGGTGGGTGCAAAGCACCAAGTCATCATTCTGAAATTTTATTAGGAACATTTACAGGTAATGCTCGACTTACAACCATTCATTTAGTCACTGTTTGAAGTCAACAAAGGCACTGAAAAAAAGTGACCTACAACTATTTTTCACACTTTTGACTGTTGCACCATCACCATGGTCACGTGATCAAAATTTAGATGCTGGGCAACCTGCTCATATTTATGACAGTTGAGGTGTCCCAAGGTCACATGATCACCTTTTGCAACCTTCTGACGAGCAAAGTCAAGGGAAAGCCAGATTCATTTTACAACTCCAGTTACTAATTTAACAACTGCAGTGATTCACTTAACAATTGTGGCAAGAAAGGTCATGAAATGGGGCAAAATTCACTTAACAACTGTCTTACTTAGCAATAAAAGTTTTGACCTCAATTGTGGTCATACTTTGAGGACAATCTACTTTTATTTTAATTTGAACAAGCTACTTGGTTAATTTATATAGAAATAGAATGCATTTCTCTTGAAATTATAGGGATTGTTTCAGAGTTGGTATTGACAACTATATATTTCATGAAAAGTGGCATGATGTCTTTTTATTCCTTTTGGGAGAATCATGTAAATTATTATTTTTCTTTCTGAAATAAGGCCTCTCAAAAAGAATTCACCCAACACACTTGTGAGATATCCTGGAGATCCTGGATGAAAGGTTATAGAATTGAGCCAATAGGCAATAATATTTGACATAAAAATGGTGACATTATTTAATAAAAGGAATTAAAAATGTCCCCACCTCTATCTCTCTCTGTGTTAAATGAGTTTTACAAGCCAATATATACATATTTCTAAAGATTGTTTCCCCCGTAATAAATAAAAATAATCATTCATGTCAGCAAACTATAAAACCTTTTTTAAAATTCTGCTTGGTGCACTGATTTTATTTTTAGAAAAAAATATATGCATCAGGCCTCCAAGTCTCCATGAAAACCAATGTGTGGAGAGACCACTAAGTAAAGTGCAAAAGAAAAAAGGAAAGAGGAGAATTCACATGATTCCCGTTGCTAAGGAAACCATCATTTGTGCATGTTCCTTATTCCAACTTTGGCTCTCAGAGAATGTCAATCATGTCAGAGCTTCAGGGGGAAAAAAAGACAGAAAGAGTAGATAAATGTGTAGGTACAAATAGCATATGTGTGCATGCTGTGTAATTCAAGGCAATAAATTAAATATTGAAAATAATTCAGCAAGGGTATCAGGTCAGTGTATAGTATAATTCTCTTTACGGTGAGATGTAACCCTAAGAATAACCTTAGGCAGGGATATAAGATATTCTAGTTGTAACACACTCACCATCATGGGGCATTATCCAGTGTTCAATCTACTACTTAATACCCTTCAGTTTATCATAGAGATACGTTAGACTGATGATGATGATAAAATTATTATATAAAGCACTGTAAAAAAATAATGAGCCTTATTTGAGCTAAATCATACCTTCTGTACGATGAATGTGTGAATCCTTTAAACATGGCCTGTGGCAGAATCACAAATATCTCTACTGCCTCCTGTTTTCCATTTTTCTGCAATTAAAAAGAGAACACAATTCAACTGTATGGTATTTTCACATAAAACTTTTTGTAGCATGCTGTGACGAGTAAAAATGTGGCTACTTCTAAAACATTCTTGCTACCTAATTTTACATATTACATATAATTTTCCATATGTCGGTGATATATGCTTTTTTAAAAAAATAGGTAGCACATTTGAATATTAAGACTGTACAAAATTTTAGATCGGAATCCAAGAAGAGATTAGGAGGGTAGAGGGATGTACGAAAATATAGCAAATCTTTAAATCAGTCATGTCTTTTCCTGGTATCAAATGAACAATAATGTTTTTATTTGCCATTATATAATTATAATTTTTATTAATGTTTTATGCTGTTTTCATCTACTAGAGCTATTGTATGTTTTCCTTCCCTGTGTTAATGATACCACTCTAACACCTGACAATGTAAAAGATCTGAAAGCTCTAGTAATGAAAGTCAAGGAATTCAGTGAAAAAATAGGATTATTTAAAAAGATAACGTGTGGAGCAACCAGCCCTAGAATTAACCGAAGGTACTGAAATAGTGAATAACTTCATTCCGTTAAATTTAGGTTAGGATTAGGATCAACAGTTGAATCAACAGTTGGAGTTTTAAAAGCAGGATAGAAAGTATATTGATGCTTTCAGACATTTTTGGAAAACATTTCCGAGAATATCATAGAAAGCAAGAAAACAAACAAAGGGGTCATTGAATAAATCAACCCAGAATTCTCACTCAAGGCACAAATGCCTAGTTCAAATTATCATATTTTGGACATATAAGATGGGAAAGGTGGAAGGAAAGATGAGAAGACAACATTAGTAAGGTAGATGGACTCAATTACATAGACACAATATGTACACTGCTGGAAGATCTGAAGGGCCAGGTTAGAGACAGGCCAACCCAAAGAAAGTCTATGTATGTAGTTGCAAAAAGTTGATGCTAACTTGATAGCACGCAATAAAGAAAGAAAGCAAGCATCCATCCATCCATCCATCTATCCATCCAACTATCCAACTAAACAAACAAACAAGCAGACCTATGCTTTGAACTGTTGATTTCTTTTAATTGATTAGACTTCGTTCTCATCAATTCACTGAGTAACTGAATGAGGAGAGTACATAGGAGTTTGGCAAGGCAATTTAAAGAGGAAAAAAATAGAGGAAGTACCAAAATATGTGTGTAGGGAGAGGAAGAAACTGCTGCTGCTCATTCTGTTGATTGTCCATGGTGCCTAAGCATTGCTCTGGTGTTCTACTTGAGTTAGCTCAAGGTAGTATATAAGACAGGGGTGTTAAACTTGTGTTGTCTGGGCAGCATCACATGACATATTGGGACTTTCCCCCCTTCGATAATCTGGGTGGGGGCAGGCCAGCATGTGACTCATCTGACTCGTGAGCTGCAAGTTTGACACCCCTAATATAAGGAATGAAGTTTCCAAACAACAAAGAAAATTTTGGGTGGGTGTGAATATGGAGGGAGGGGAGCCTTTCCTCCTCCTCCTCCTCCTCCTCCTCCTCCTCCTCCTCCTCCTCCTCCTCCTCCTCCTCCTCCTCCTCCTCCTCCTCCTCCTCCTCCTCCTCCTCCCTATTCTTTCAACTAAGGTACTTCTCACTCAGCAAAGCATATCCTCAGAATTGTAATATGCAGCTAGTTATATACTCCTGACTAGTGATGTGGAACTCCAGGGTTATATGTCTTTTAATACAAAGACTAAAAAGTAAGTATTGTTGGAACAGTGGACTAGATGTACATTTGGGCAGGATCAGATGCTGATTATTAAAAGCACAATATTAGAAGGGGCTGTCTGGATCGTTTAATCCAATCTTCTTAAAGCCAGGACCAGAGCATCTTCAACAGTTAGCTATCTAGCTTCAGTTTATATTAGTCTTTCCCTTCCCCTGTTCTTAAATTCATAGTTGAGCTGCTCCTGTCATTAAAACAATTCTGCCTACAGCTTAAATCCTTAAATCTAATCCAGTTCTTTGAGACAGTAGAAATCTTTGTCTTTGGTGTGTTTGAAGAGTACTATTGCTTCCCTCCCCTCTTCTCCAGGTTGAATGTGCCTAGACACTTAAATTTTTCTGCATAGGATTTGTTTTCCATTCTACTTGCTCCTTTTCATCTCTGTTCCAGTTTGCCTGTACACTATTATTCGTCCACTAAGAACTGCTAAGGTATTCCTGTGAACTTTTCACCAGCTGGATCACGAACCTCTGCTGACTTTTTTTTTAAATTGTCTGCTGGCTTGAATACTTGAGGCTGACAAAATCCAAGGCAGCAACTCTTGAACAATTTGTTTAGGGAACAAAGAGACAGCAAAGTATTTTTATGAGCCACGGTGATGCAGTGGTTAGAGTGCAGTACTGCAGTCTACCTCTCCTGACTGTCAGCTGACTGCAATTTGGACAGTTCAAATCTCACCACGCTCAAGGTTGACTCAGCCTCCCATCCTTCCAAGGTTGGTAAAATAAGGTTCCAAAACTGTTGGGGACAACATGCTGATTCTGTAAACTGCTTAGAGAGGGCTGTAAAGCACTGTAAAGCAGTATATAAGTCTAAGTGCTATTGTTATTAGAATAAGAGGATTTTGTTAGAAAATAAATGTTTACAAAATGAAGGGAATTAAAGTTGCTAATTTGTTTTTCTTTATCAAGGAAGCTGAATATTTGTCAGTTGTTGTGACAAAAAGCAAATGTGTAATATCTACAATTTGTATCTATGAGATCAAGAGTTTTTAATACTCATAATAGTCAAATTCTTTTCAATATGGCTGCAAGGTCCCACCCATAGCTATCAAATTCAAGTCAGATAAATGGAGAATGAAAGGGAGAGTAGGAACTATTTTGGAAAGATTATTCACAATCTCTCACTACCGCTATTCTTGAGGGGAGAAAACAAGTGATCCCTAGATCTGTTCTGTGAAAAGACATAGGGGCCAGAGAATTGCTTTGATGAAATCATGCTACACAATCTTAACAAGAAGCATGAGTATTTGAGATTTGAGAGGAGCGACTAAATAGTTCCAAAACTTTTATAGCATTTAATAGATTTAATGGAGTTTTGGGATACAATCAGCTATATGGTTAAATAAAAAGGGATACCTTTCCTGTACTTTAATGAATCTCCTACAGTCTATATTGGTTTGATGAAAAAGCAGCAAAATGTGTGTCAAGGTTTAGATTTTATACTCAGAGCTTACACCTGACCATTTTTAACTTCTGTTTTGACTATTAGGTGTATAAGAAACAGGTTCTTGACATCTTTTAGAAATCTATGACTAGAGAAGCCTTTTCTGTACTCCATTATTAATAGGAAAATATGGGAGAGAAAACTAACAAAGATTATTTGCTTCTTCTCACCTGTTCCCATGTTCTTTGTTTCTTCTTTTGTTTCTTCTTTTGTTTCTTCTTCGTTTGGCAGCCCGGTAACAGCAGAGAAATGACCCTTAAAGCTATAGTGTCAGGTTGGTAATAAACTGATATCCAGGGGAAAAAAACCACACACACAAAAACCTACAATCCATTACTTCATTGTACCTTTTAGTGTTTTATCTTGTAATTAGACTTCTACCATCAGGGGCAATCTTTATTATTAACAGCATCTCCCTCATGTCTGCATGAGGAGCAGAAGTATCTAAGTGAAAACATTCCCCTTAAGTACCAGGCTGAGACATGGACAGAAACTGGCATTCATACAAGTCATTTCCCCATTTTTATTAACCTTTCTATCATTAGGGACCTTCATTCTCATCTATACTATTTTTTGCTTCAACCTCTTTTAGTTTTCTGCTATTTTGCAACTGGGGAACAGCTTTAAAGTTTTGTTTCAAACTTTACCTTTGATACTACAATCTAGACCAAGCCAGGCCAGACATCTAAACATTAGAATGGTGCATGGTTCAAAAACGCTTCACAAGGTGTGCTTTGGACCCACAAAAGCAGAGCCTCTATCTGTTTCTAAGAGGAGAAGTCACAACTTTTTTTCTAGGCTTCCTCATAAACCTGAAAAAAGATGCAGTTGCTTTAACAAGTCAAATTAAGATGTCCTTCAAAAGACACATTTTCTTCCCTCTTGCAGGATTCGAAACGCTTCCTGCCCTTCATTTTTTGAAACTCATACAATCTTCCTGAAAAGAACCTTTACAGCAGCTAAATTACAAATTGTAATAGGATAGAAGAAGGACCTTGTTCAATGGATATGTTAAAAAACCCACCTCTGATATATTTACCTGCATTCGTGACAGTGATGGGTTATGACTGGTACGCCCCGATATGGGCGTACCAACGCCTGCTGGGTACTCTTCCAGTACAGTACTCCAGATGGCCCACCCGCCCATGCTCCTTACCGGTATTTGAGCTCTCGGCGCTTCTGTGCACGGAACGTACGGCACCTGTGCAACACTCCGCCAAGCAGCTAGAGCGTCGCGGAAGCGTTGTGGAGTGTCACGGGCAGTAAGTATGCATGTGCGCGCGTGCTGCACACCTTCATGTAGTGGATGCTGGGCCCCATTGCATCGTACCAGTTGCAACAGGATCCGGAACCCACGACTGATTCGTGAGAAATGTAAATAGACTAATTCTGCTACATGACATTTTTGGACAACCGATAGATTAGAATCCACTTAACATTTCAAAAAGGCACCCATATGTGTAGTACAGATAATAGTTTGAGTTGCTGACTCAATTTATGCTTGCCTTTCGAAACTTCCTGTCCAGGAAAGCGATGAGCCATTAGGATATCATGTTTGTTTATTTATTATTTTATTATCTGGATCAACATATTCAGCTCCCTGAGCACACAAGCCTCCCAGTCATGAGGCTTGGTTTGAATGGTTATTTTCATTGCTTTTCTTTGAATCTGTTCCAATAAATCCTTTTGAAAATGAGGTGCCTAGGACTAGGCACAGAGATGATTTAATGGGAAGAAGGAATGACCTTGAATAACAGGAAGAAGAACCACAACCAAGACAATGGACAGGTAAAAGAAATCTGAGCCCAGGGCAGAAATGTACCTTGAATAAGCATCTCAGATGTAATCCTTCCTATTCTTATGAACAATAAATGGAGGTGTTAGATTCGGGCAACGAGAGAACAGACTCCGGACACGTAGTGACTTAACAGCTCTTTATTAGTAGTAGTAGTGATCCAGCTTGCTCTGTGGTCTGAGGGTTCCCCTTTTATAGGGATCGGGTACGCCTCTCAACCAATCAGATCGATACCTGTTTCCCGCCATACTGGCGGACCAGAGAGGAAACCTGCCGCGATATATGTTAATATCTAACACCCCTCCCCTCTTAGCTGGAGCATTCCGGTTAGTTACATAGTCTTTCAAATAAGTGGGTGTTTGTCTCACCCGGGTGGAACGCCTTAGTTCGGGCTGAACGGGAGTGGTTGCAGGATTGGTTTCGCCTGTTCCTTCAGTTTCGCGTTCGGGAGTCTGCAGGCTTTCATCGCTTTGGCGCAGTTCTGGTTCCCGTTCGACCGCTGGTTCTATCCTGGGCTCAATGGTGTCGTGTTCCATCCTGGGCTCAATGGTGTCGTGTTCCTCCGTGTTAGGGCTCTCGGATGGCTGACTTTGTGCTGGCATATAGCATTCGTTCTCAGCTCGTAGGTTTGAGTGTGTTAGGCGACCCCGTAGTTGATCTATGTGCCTTTTCCAATTCCGTCCATCTTCAAGTTCCAGCAAATATGAACGTGGACCCGTGATGCCTATTACCTTTGCCGGCATCCACAATGTTCCCCCTGCATAGTTGTGGGCGTATACTGAATCCCCTATGCTAAAATTCCGAATTTTGCTTGTAGAGTCTGGGGGCGATGTGGCAGAGTAATTTGGGTGAAGACGGTCCAGGTGAGACCGTAGACGGCGGCCCATGAGTAGTTCAGCGGGGCTCCTACCCGTCGTTGCGCTGGGGGTAATATGCTGAATTAAAAGGTAATGATCAATGCGTGTTTGCCAATCACCTGGACCCATCCTAGCGAGGGCCTCTTTTGCGGATCGCACCATTCTCTCCGCCTGTCCGTTCGATGCCGGATGGAATGGCGCGACGAGGGCATGCCGAATTCCCTGACCAGCTAAGTACGTTTCAAATTGCATGGCCGTGAACTGGGGCCCGTTATCGGAGACCAGGAGGTCGGGCAGGCCATGAGTGGCGAAAAGTCGCTGTAGTACCTTAATGACTGCCTCTGCCGTGGTTGAAGTCATTAGGACTACTTCTAGCCATTTGGAGTATGCATCCACAACTATAAGAAAGGTCTGACCTTGGACTGGCCCTGCGAAATCGATGTGTATTCGCGACCAGGGTGCTTTAGGCTTCTCCCATTCTGTGGCGGGTGCTTCAGGAGGTGCTGGTCTAGATTCTTGGCACGGATCACAAGTGGCCACCCATTCCTCTATCTCTTTGTCCATGTTTGGCCACCAAACGTAACTTCTTGCTAATGCCTTCATCCTAACGATCCCCGGATGCCCAACATGTAACGCCTCTAACACATTTCTTCGTAACGCGTAAGGAATAACAACTCGATCCCCCCACAATAAACAACCTTGTAACACTGAAAGTTCATCCCGTTTTGCCCAAAACAGTTTGAATTCCGGGCCCACGTTTCCCTTCGGCCACTCCCTCCAAACCCAGGTTTGAACTTGCTTTATTACATTGTCCCTAGAAGAGAATCTGGCAACGTCGCAGGAAGAAACCGGTCCTGAGTCCAAACAGTCAATTAACAGAACAGGTACCTCGGGAGTGGGGTCTGGCAAAAGATCCGGGAGTGGGCAACGGCTGAGTGCGTCTGCATGTCCTAGAGTGGAGCCCGGTCGATGTATTAGCTTGTATGAGTACGCCGCCAGGAAAACAGTCCACCTGGTCATGCGTGGAGAAAGGGAGACTGGTGTGGGGCGGTTTCCCGCCAAAAGTCCCAACAGGGGTTTGTGATCTGTAATTAGTTCGAAATTGCGGCTGTAGAGGTATTCGTGGAAACGTTTAACTCCAGCCACAGCAGCTAACGCTTCCCTGTCCATCTGGCTGTAATTCCTCTCGGCCGATGAAAGAGTCCTGGAGTAGAAGGCGATGGGTGCTTCGTTCCCGTTGGGCATCCTGTGGCTGAGGACTGCGCCGACGCCGAATGGGGATGCATCGCAGGTCAAGACTAGTGGTAGCGTCTGGCTGTATTGCACTAGCAGCGAGTCGGTGGTGAGCAGGCGCTTGACTGCGGCAAAAGCTGCTGCTTCAGATCGTCCCCATTTCCATGTTGCGCTCTTTTGGAGTAGTCGATGTAATGGCTCAGCAACGGTCGCCTTCGATCCTGTGTCAACTTCCAGCTCGCAAGGAGAGCCCTCCAAGAGGACTGTGACTTTCAGCTTTTTAGGCCGTTTGGTGCGGACCTGACTTATTGTGGTGAGATAGGTTCGCAATTCCTCTCTCTGGGTCAACTCTATCTCTGCATCGGTATCCTGGCAATACTCTCGTTGAGCGTCTTGGTAGAACGCTCTCTCAGCTCTTTGTGTGTAATCTCTCTGGGAATACGCCCTTTCAGCTCTTTGGGAATTGTCTCTCTGGGTAAACTCTCGTGTGTTTCTCTCTGGGCGCCCTTTCTGATTTCGCCAAGTCCCTGGGTTGGACTTCTGCTGGCGGTACATTTGTGGCTGCTGTGAGGAGGCAGGGACTTCGCTCCGGCACACTCGTGAGATGTGCCCAAGTTTGTCGCAGTGTGAACAAACAACGTTCCTGAACCGACAGGTAGACCGGGGGTGGTTCCCTCCGCAGCTTGCGCAGGGTGGCAAACGGAATCCGGATCTCCCCCCAGGCCTCATGTGACTGCTTCGCATCAGGTGACTTTCCTCGAACTCGGGATCCTTGAAGTCTGGATTTGTGTCCTCGTAGTGGACTCTGGTGTGTCTGGGTGCTGGCTGGCTTGTGTTGAACCCGCGTTGTATGGTTTCCGATGATCTTTCCGCTGATTCTGAAGCTCTTGCCTCATCGAGTGCAATCTGCAGGCTTAAGTTGGGTTTGGCCAACAACCGTTTCTGTAGGGAAATGTCTCTCAACCCGCATATGAGTCGATCCAGGATTTGCTCGTCCAGGTCCCTGAATCCACAATGTGTGGCTGCTTTTCGTAGGGCGGCAACGTACTGGTTAATAGATTCTCCCGCCTTCTGGTTCCTCGTGTTGAATCCTTGGCGACAAACGTGGCGGGAAGGTTTTGGCGCGTAATGAGTTTGCAGCGTTTGTTGCAGTGCCGTCCATGTTACCGCCTGAATGGGGGTTGGTTCTGAGAGATCCCTGGCCGTCTCGAAAACTTCTCGGCCGCAGTAGCTCAGGAATATATTTTTCTTTCGAGAGTCCGGTATTCCTGTGTACTCGTTTGCTTCGAGAAAACACTCGAACCTGAGCATGTAGGATTCCCAATGATCAGCGATTGGGTCGAATGGAGCTGGAGGAGTGTGCATCGCCATTTTGTCTGCGTTTGAATCTGCCGCGCTGAGATGGCTGCCGGAATTTCCGCCGAATCCCTAGGCTGGACCGAATCCTTGGATTCTGGAGGTAGCCTCTTCGTCCTATCTGTCTCTCGATCCCACCTTCGTCGCCAATGTTAGATTCGGGCAACGAGAGAACAGACTCCGGACACGTAGTGACTTAACAGCTCTTTATTAGTAGTAGTAGTGATCCAGCTTGCTCTGTGGTCTGAGGGTTCCCCTTTTATAGGGATCGGGTACGCTTCTCGACCAATCAGATCGATACCTGTTTCCCGCCATACCGGCGGACCAGAGAGGAAACCTGCCGCGATATATGTTAATATCTAACAGGAGGCAGAGGGGAAACCTATTCAGAGTTGCAAGATTATGTTACTCTATCATGATCATAAAAGTAGTATCAGCATTCATAACTTTGGTTTCCTAGTCTGGTCTGTCTCAAAAGGCCAAGGCAAAACAGATTATAATGAAGCAATTATCTCCCACAATTACAAATTACAATTCTGTTAATGCAACTAAAAATGCATGTATATTATTTGCAGATATATCACATTCACAGACAACTGTCTTCAGATTTTCCCCCAAACAGAGGTGGGTTCCTACCTATTCGGTCTGGTTCAGCCGAATAGGTAGTAACTCCAGCGGACACATGACCTTAGTGGTTCTATGATCGGCGCCACCAATCTTCATTTTCTGTTCTGCACATGCGCAGAACAATTTTCATTTTAAAAAATGTAATTTTTATTTGCTGTTTAATGTGCGCATGTGCAGATCATTTTAAATGAAAATGCGCATGCGTGCAAAAAATTTTACTACCGAACCGAACATTTTATTGTCACTTGCTATCCACTTCTCCAGACCTGCGGCCCCTAACCTTTACGGGGAGAGAGGGGAATGGGCACACGTGTGCGTGCTGCTCCACCGCTGACGCAAGTCAAGCTCCAAGCGAGCATGCATGCCTGTCAGCCCACTGCTTGCACAAATCGAGCTGTGCACATGCGTATGGCCTTGTATGGCCCCATTCTGAATGGCCCATGGCCTAGGAGTTAGGGACCCCCTACTTCAGACCATCAAAATTTGAATTTTATTTCCCTCCTATACAATATTAAGTACACTACCTATTTGTGGTTATCTTCAAATCTGAGGAATATTCCATTAATCTCTTCATTTAAGTAATTAATGAAAATAATGAAAAATAAAGTTCCAAGTTTGATACTTTTGCCGCCTCCTTGGTACCTCTTTTAAATAGGATGAAAACTCATTGCTAAGCATATTTTGCATTCAATTTTAGAGCCAACTTTGAACCCATTTAATTTTCATGCCATGTATCCTATATTTAAAAAGCTTGTTGGTCTGAGCATGTCATATAGCACTTACTTAAAAGCTTTGATGAAGTTGAGATATAATATGTCTCAGGGGTGGGTTGCTCCCAGCATTACTGCCGGTTTGGTGCGCGCGCAATTGAAACAACTGAAAACACTCCTTGTGTCTTTGGCCTGAGCTGATTGTGGGCTCTATCAGTAGTTTAGAGTGTGTGTGTGTGTGTGTGTGTGTGTGTGTGTGTGTGTGTATGTATATATATATATGCTAGTCTTGTTGTATTCGGGTCTTTTCCCATATAAGATTGAGATTGTCTTGGCAACGTTTCGGCGAGGACTCATTCGCCATTTTCAGGCTGGTGTTTTTGGCTTAAAGCGTGGTCGGAGCTGCCGTCTTTCTATAAATCTTGGTGGGGGTGTGCGTGGAGTGCTGGCTTTGTTTCAGTAAGTGGATTGATTGGCTGTGTGGTTGTATCATGACTGGTAGATTGGTGCTGATTGGTGCTGGCTGTGTGTCTGTTGTTGTTTTGTGTTGTAATGTTTTGTGTTGTAACGGCCTGGGTGGTGGGTGGGGCTCGTTTGTTGACTAGGGCTGGTTTCCAGATGTCTGGTAGGCTCAAGACACCAAGATTTATAGAAAGACGGCAGCTCCGACCACGCTTTAAGCCGAAAACACCCTCGCCGAAACGTTGCCAAGACAATCTCAATCTTATATGGGAAAAGACCCAAGTACAACAAGACCAGCATACCTACACCCGTGAAAATCTACGAACACACACACACACACACACACACACGTTTTCTTAGATTTTCACGGGAGTAGGTATGCTGGTTGGACTAGAAGAGGACTAGAAGAGTACTGATACTTCTGAAATTCAGTGTTAGAAAAAAAAAACCTGAGAATACCATGGATGCCAAGATGCCACCCCTAAAACCCCTCAGTGTGTGTGTTCTGTTAAGATACCAAAGACAAATTCTGTGTATGTCCAATCACACTTGGCCAATAAAGAATTCTATTCTAATTCTATCAATGTTGTGCCTTAAAATGGCTTCTACGGTACTACCATAAAATGGCTTCTACTGTACAGCACAGTGGAGTTGTCATGGTAACAGCTTCACAGTACTCCACAAGGGGGCTTCCTCTGGTAAGGGGGAAAAATCCAACATTAGAAATTACTTTTGGTCTGGACATTTTCCCCTTATAAATAAATACCCGGGCAATGCGGCTTATCGGCTACTTTACTATATAAGAGCTGGCTTTTAACTGTACTTTTAATTGTACTTCTTTTTTGTGTGTGTTATGTTGTTTGCCACCCAGAATCCACTTGGATTGAGTTCAAAATTGGATTCAATAAATAAATAAATTACAGACCGATCAAGCAAGATTTGTTTTGACGTATTCATGCTGACTTCTGGTAATTGTCAAATTATTTCCAAGATTCTTATGGATGGATCTTTTTATGGATTGCTACCCCATTGAATTGAGAAGAGAAAGAGAATATACCCTGTTACTTCCAGGATTGGCACAAAGAACATCACTTAAACTCAGGGGAAAAAAGACTCCTGTATGAGCTGCCGAGTGAATTTCTATATCCTACTTATAACCCTGGCAACTTCTTTTGACAGGGCTCATGTGTCTTTTAATTGGCAGGAATCCAGTAATCAAAACTGTTTAAATAAGAGAACATGTTGCAGCAGTTGGAATTTTGCTTTCACTCCAGCTTTTAAAGCTGAATGGGGAACCTCTGGCTCCCGGGATGTACTTGGCATCCTTCCCTCTGTGCTTCTAGCTAAAGATTTTTAAGGTAATGGTTTAAAATGTTTTGTATTATTAAATGTCAGACAACCTGAGATTGGATTGGAAAGGTAGCATATCAATTTTTAAATAAACCAGTACTTATCAAATTATGTTTTAAAATGCCCGTCATCCCCGAGATATAAATTTAGATATGTTTTCGTGCCTGTGTTAGTTTGCATGAGATATTCTTTGATCTATTCTACAGTTGACTGTAGTGGTGAAGGTGCTGGTCTAGAAAGCAGGAAATGGTGAGTTCTAGTCCTTCTTTACGCCTGAGAACCAATTGAGTGACTTAGACCAATCTACCTCGCAGGGTTGTTGTGGTGAAGAAAAACAGGAGGCAGGTGTATAGGGAGTATTGCTATGTTTGCTCCCATGATTTGACTTTATTTATTTACAAAAAGGTGGGATGAAAAGAATCTAAATATAATATATGTTGAAAAAGAGGATAAAGTTTACACCCCAGTTGTTTTTGTTAGGTATAGTTTCAGATTGCACTGTCATAGAGACTAACCTGATCTTGAACCTAACGACGGCAGCAAGATTGTTGGTGGCGCAATACTGGAAGAAGGAAGATTTGCCTACTATCCAAGAATGGACGTTAAAAGTTGCAAACTTAGCAGAGATGGCCAAAATTTCAGCGTATTTGAAAGATCATTCGGATGAGAAGTATTTATTTATTTTATTTATTTTATTTATTTATTATTCATGCTTCTAGACCGCCCCCTCTCCCAAAAAGGGACTCGGGGCGGTGTACAGTCCATGCAAAATATATCAAAATACAATAAAAATTGAATATGTACAGTTGGAATGGAGGAGGTTAAAAATGGAATTAAAAGAACTGTACAAAGCAATATATATAAATATAGGATTTTGAACCCCTAAAACACACACAATAAGTTAAAAACAATACCCCTAAAATAACCAGTTAATACATTTGCCAGGAGGGACAGTTGTAATTATGCCAGGCCAGGCCAAGTAAAAGCTGGACTGGACAAGATGGATTGACTATATTCAAAACAAATGCCGGACTAAAAAATTTCAGTTAGCTTATGAATGAAGGCATAAAGGACACTACAATTTATTCAAAGTTAGTTTAATAAAGGGGGAGTTAAAGCACAAGAAAAGTAACATGTTAAATGTTAAAATTAGTTAGCTTACATTAGCGTATGGTTGTTAAATGTTTATACCCTGTACTTTGCTTTGGGAGGGAGGGGGGAGGGAGGGAGGGCGGGAAGAGGGAAGGGGTAAGAATTGTAAAACTTATTAAAAATTTAATAAAAATAAAAATAAAAAAATAAAAGAAAATAAAAAGAATCTAAATATAATTTTAAAAGGAGCATAACTCTATTATATTTCAGAATCATGTGGAAAGTTGATTTGGACTGGCTCTCCCTCACCTGTTGCTTATTCCAAAATACTTTTCACAGATGTCAACTAGCATTCGGTCCCAACATTAGATTATTAGGGCTCACAAGCATTTTTGAGGAATCTACTTAGATGGCTGGTATTTTGGTCATCTTTTTCCCCCTCAAATGCACAGACATGCCCGAGTAACAGCTGATCCCCTCTTTCCCACAAAATTGGGGCAACTGCTATTGGTTTGCTAAAGGCAAAATTATATTTGCAGTTCCAGTGCAAATGGGGAAAAAAATCCTTCTGCTCTGCAGGCAATTGCAATGATTGGCATCACTTACAGGTGGCAACAAATAAGCTTGCTTAACATTTGTGTCTGTAGGAGTGCTTCTTTGTTATTCTGATAATCCTTGGTTGTCTGTTAATACAATACAAATGGCTGATAGCAAAATGAATTAAGAAGTAGTGATAATTATATAATTACAGCCATCCAGTAGTTGCGTGTGTGAAATGCAACACTTGGCCTATTTTTATTACGTACGTTCCTGTCTCCTAAAGGGATCTATTAGAAACCAAAGTTTATTGATTCTCAAAGTTTTTTTTAATCCTAAAGCTTCCAAAAACAGCTGTCTATTTCCTCTAGCCCAGAGGTGGGGAACAATGGCTCCTTTATGACTTGTGGACTTCAACTCCCAGAATTCCTTAGCTGGCCATAAATTCTGGGAGTTGAAGTCCACAAGTCATAAAAGGGCCACCATTCCCCACCCCCACCCCCACTCTATTCCCCCAAATTGCTGGTTAAAAATATATAACTGATTGTTGTGCTGTTATAAAATTTAACATGCATTGAAAAGTGTATCCTTGTGATTTCTCCTGCTCTATTCTTATTTTTCAGAAGTCTGTTTAATCGATAGAGTAATTGTTCTGTTTTTGACGCTACATGAAAAGGGCAGTATACTTTACGGTTAAGGTTAGCAATTGGTCAGGATCTGTATGTAGGTCTTGTTCTATCCATCTTGGTGCTGGGGGTCTGTCTTGTTGGCCATTGGTTTAAATTTTAACCTTTGACCACACCAATCCTTGGGCTGCTACTGGATTCTAATATGTTTATTGACTTGTTTGCTTGCTTGTTTATATCCCACTTTTACTATTTTTACAACTCAAGACAGTGAATATATCCAACACACACCTTCCTACTCCTATTTCCCCCACAACAACTCTGTGAGGTGGGTTGGGCTAAGAGAGAGTGACTGGCCCAAAATCCCCCACCTCTGGGCTAGAGGAAAATTGGTTTTCATGGAACTTATTCTCATGCTTTGCTGCTTTCTAGCCTGTTGCCTTAACCACTGAATCACACTGTCAGGCGTTCTAAATACCATGCAGAATTAAATCATTGTCCAAGGCAAAGTTATCCTTAAAGGTCCAATTTCTTCGTACAGGCAAGTTAGCATGTCTATGGAATTCCAACTCTAATGTTCTTCCTGGAATTCCACCCAGTTGAAAGTTCATGATCTATCCCCACACCTCATAATCCATCACATGTTCCAATCATCATCTTCCACGCTGGCATCTACACCCCTCTGCTTCCGGTCAGGTGTCGAGGTGCGGAGACAAAAGATGACCTTGGCTTCTATAAAAGAATGTCAACAATACATTCCACAATCCTACTCCTTTCTATTCACCCCTCCCAACTACTACACTAATGAAACAGCATAGGAAATTAATAAAAAGTGTGGCAGGCCAAAGATCCTAAAAAGAAACATAACTACAGGCCTGACACACACTTTCAGCAAGTTGGGGTCTTTATTGTCTATTCACAATAGCAATAGCACTTAGACATATGTCTTTTACAGCCCTCTCTAAGCCGTTTACAGAGTCAGCCTGTTGCCTCCAACAATCTGGGTCCTCATTTTACCCACCTCGGAAGGATGGAAGGCTGAATCAACCTTGCGCCTGGTGAGAATTGAACTGCCGAACTGCAGCTAGCAGTCAGCTGAAGTAGCCTGCAGTACTGCACTCTAACCACCGTACCACAAGCACTTCCTTTCCTGTTTCACCAACAAAGAAAAATTAATGATGTGAGAGAATTTTTCTACTCTTCAAGAGCCTCATGCAAAAGCTCAAAAAAGACAGCATCACGCACAACAAGGAAGATTTTGTTGCACTACATTTCCTGTCAAGAGTCATCTACTTATTGGACTGACCCTGCAATCTTGAACATAGGATTATATTTAGTATTGTAGGAAGATAAAACCCACCCATCTCCTAGAAAATGAAATATTTTAGGAAATATTAAAAAAGCAGAATATTTCCCCCTAAAAGGGAGGCAGAAACTCCCCACACCTTTGTCAATGGGCCATTAAGGCCTGAGCCAGCCTATCCTACATAACAAAGATCTACCTCCTTCAGGCAGAGCCATAATAGAAATCTTAAAGCCCTTTCATTACATCATCACCCAGACATAGCTCAACCAAGCATGGGAGACAGACAGCCTACAGTTAGCTAAGACCCCAGCCCCCTGAGAGTCTGACCACCAATCAGAATACATTTCTTACACAGGAACAGGAAGCTCCAAGGCCAGGCCCAAGAGAGGGTATAAAGCTCTCTCAGCATCTCTTCCCTTTTTTTCTTCAAGATCTTCAATGCATGTGATCCTCCTTTTCCCCCAGGACCTCAAATCATGTAGTCTTGTCCATCATCAATAAACCTTATTTCCAAGCAACTTCCATGAATCCAGTGTCTTTTCCCTACTTGGAACTGAATCCAGATGGACATTTCTTCCAATAGTATAGTTCCCATTTTTATTCCATATTTGCACTTCATTTACTCTGTCTTTTTATTGCAGGTAATCCGTGTTTGGCAATCACCATGGAGACCGGCAACCCGGTTTTTAAATGAAGTGGTCATTAAGTGAAACTGGGACTGTGCTTACGATCTTTTCCCTCGCTCTACGGATCTGTGAATTTGCTTGCCTTTTTTCTTCAGTACAGATTGCCCCCGAGTTATGACCAAAATTGAGCCCAACATTTATGTTGCTAAGTGAAACGTTTGTTAAGTGAGTTTACCCCATTTTACGACTTTTCTTGCCACACTTGATAAGTGAATCATTGTATTTGTTAAATTAATAACACAATTATGAAGTGAATGTGAATTTCCCATTGACTTTGCTTGTCAGAAGGTCCGCAAAAGCTGATCCCATGACCCCAGGACACTGAAACTATCATAAATGTGAGTCAGTTGCCAAGCAGCTGAAATTTGATGATGTGACTATGGAGAAGCTGCAAGGTCATAAGGGCAAAGAATAGTCAAAAGCCACTTTTTTCAGGGTTGTTGTAACTTTGAACAGTCACTAAATGAACTGTTGTAAGTTGAGGACTGCCTGTATAATTTTATAAGTGAAAAACAGCCTTGGGACCAGCAAGAGGCCCAGGAGTACATTTTCCTGTATAGAATATTGCATCCTTTTACAGTAGGACTTTTGTTTTGCATCAGAAGAGTAGTTTATAAAATTACAGCATACCCTGTTTCCCTGAAAATAAGACTTCCCGGATAATAAGCCCAATTGGGCTTTTGAGCACATGCGCTAAAATAAGCCCTCCCCTGAAAATAAGCCCTCCCCAAAAATATTGCAACACAACAGCAGCCATGAGGAGACCACACTCGCTACCTCCTGCACCTCAAAATAAATAAGACCCCAAGGCTAAGCACTTATTTCAGGGGGTCAAAAGAAAATAAGACAGGGTCTTATTTTTGGGAAAACATGGTAGTAGTGATAATGTTTGTTATGCTCCCTTCGGATTATAGCTTTACTCACAAGTAGTCCTCATTTAAGGAACTGCACTATTTATATCACAGTGATGAAAGGTAACTTTGTCACTAGTCCAGCGATGGCGAACCTTTTTTGGCTCATGTGCCATAAGTGGGGGGAGCACAGGAGGGGGTCGTGTGCGGGTGTGCCGCACCCATAATGCAATGCGCTCCCCCCCATTTTTACATGGTTTTTTTCGCCCTCCCCAGGCTCAAGAGGCTTTATAGGAGCCTGGGGAGAGCGGAAACAGCCCATCCCGCCCCCCCAGACGCCCTCTGAAGGCGTCAAGGAACCCTTCGGACAGTCCCTGAAGCCTTCGGAGCGCTCAAAATGATCTTCCAAGCAAACCGGAAGTCCAGGGGCGGGGGAGGCTGTTTTCGTCCTCCCCAGGCTCCTATAAAGCCTCTTGAGCCTGGGGAGGGTGAAAAATGGATTTAAAAAGGGTGAACTCAGCTGGCCAGTGCCTCGCGTTCCCTGACAAATGGCACCGTGTGCCACCTGTGGCAAGCGTGCCATAGGTTCGCCATCACTAGACTAGTCTATTTCTAGCATTTATGACCTTTACAAGTCTACAAAGAAAAGGAAAAGTGAAGTAATATCATAAGCGTAGTTGCAGTTTCACTTAGCATCTGCTTCACTTAACGACTGGGCTGCTGTTCCCAATTGTTATCGCAAATCGAAGACTATTGTAATAGCAGATGTCATTAACAAACATGCCTGGCATTAGTTCCCCAAATCCTTTTCTCATTTCTAATTTGAAATTATATTTAAATCAGGAGCAGTAAAATGAGCCTTGAAGATTTATAATTCCGTTTCTACAATGAGCAAAATAAGACTCTGATCCTTGCACTTTTCTTTGCCCTGCTTTTCAGTTTCTGTTTTAATTATCATCCACCTGGGCTGGTGGCAATGAAGCAAGTTTGTTTGTATGAAATTAGAAGTGAATAAGCTCATTTCTTCCGGATTTATTCTGATAGTTGCTGAGCGTTCATCACATGAATATTCAGGATAAGAGCTTTCTCTGTAACTGCCCAGGCTGAATGCATTGACTTTTTTGTTTTGTTTTGTTTTGCTGGCTTTTAAAAAGGATTTTAAAATACTTTTAAACAAAGTTTTAATCAATTCATTTTTTGTTTTATTGCTTTTAGATTTAGAAGTTTTTAACGGTTTTTTTCTTTCTTCTTCTTCACAACATTATCTGAGAATTTGATAGTTGGTATAATAATAAATAAATAAATAGTGCTGGAAAATAGTTTGGCATTTAAGATTTAGTGAGGGGCCGGCAACCTTAAACACTCAAAGAGCCACAAAGGTCCTAACCGGAAGCCCTCCACATTCAACTCTGGAGCCGACCGGAAGTTGGGTTCCCCCACCATAGAGTCTGCTCCTAGCACGGCATCCTTTTTCTTCTGCCGACCGGAAGTCCGGTTCCCACACCCTAGAGTCTCCTCCTAGCATGGCGTCCTTTTTCCTCTACCTGTCCTAACTGAAAGCCCTATCAATTGTGGACCCAACAGGGAGCCCCAGCAGAGGGATGAAAGAGCCACATGGGGCTCCAGAGCCATTGGTTGCTGACCCCTGATCTAGTGGTTAAGGCACCAGGCTAGAAAGCCAGAGATTGTGCTACTTCTGCTTTAGCCATAAAAGCCAACTGCGTGATCTTGGGCCAGTCACACTTTCTCAGTCCAGCTCACCTCACAGGATTGTTGTTATTGGGAAAATAAGAGGAAGAAAGTGTGTCGAATAGCTGTAAAATTTGTAAAGTTTAAAATTTGTAAAAAAAATAAAGGCTGGATATAAATAATCAAAAAATAAATAATGCACAAGTAACTTAAAATGATCTGGAAAGATATTTGCTCACATTTCCTATTAACTTCCCAACCACAAGACCTAAAATTTAAATCCCTTTTTTTTCCTGAAACAAAATAGTGACAATAAAGCTCAGAGGGAAAATAACTGTCTGGTCTCCTAGGGTGGACTCAACTTTTATTTCTTATTTTCTTGGAAATGTGTGCACAGTAGCGTGACACTTTGTCTTCTGGTCAGAAAATTTACCCGGTGACCAGTAAAATTCCAATTTCTTTCCATAATTAGTTTTCAATTGTTGAGTTGTCATTAAAAGGTAAGTTCCCTTTGGTTGCCTAACAAGATCAAAAGAGCAGTCAGGAACAAAAATGAAATAAGACATTAAGGTGTCCCTGAGGTCTTAATTTCCTATGTACTAATATATGTTATTAGGAACTTTCATATGCTTCAAACTGTTTTTGTGTTTGTTCCATCCTAAGCATCCTTATTTAATTAATTTGGAGTTTAATTTTGTTTATGTGTGTAGATCTAGATCTATATCTATCTACGGGATATACCAAAAGTCAGGCCCCATAGGCCAATGACAATGTGTTTCATTAATTTTATTAATTAATACACTGTATTTAGGAATATTGAGAGCACGTGTATCAAATAAATAAGAATACGTATGTTTAGAAGGAAATGGACACCAATGTGAACATTTAGTGCAATTTTTACAATGAAATGCCAAAGTTACATTAGATTCATAGATAGATGATAGATATTGATAGATGATAGGTGATAGATGATAGATAGATAGATAGATAGATAGATAGATAGATAGATAGATAGATAGATGATAAATTAGATAGATAGATAGATAGATAGATAGATAGATAGATAGATAGATAGATGATAGATAGATAGATGATAGATGATAGATAGATAGATAGATAGATAGATAGATAGATAGATAGATGATAGATAGATAGATGATAGATAGATAGATAGAAGATAGATAGATAGATAGATAGATAGATAGATAGATAGATAGATAGATAGATGATTAGATATATGAGAGAGAGATTTTACTTATTCATATTCATTGGTGCAATAAATAAATATTCTGAAGAATGTTTCTTTCACAGAGAAGGAGTGAAAGTGTGGAGTTGGTTTTTTCTCTTTCTCTCACTTGTCACAAGTGCATTTGATACAAAAAGTATCTCTCTCTCTGTGTGTAGGGGTGAAGTCAACTGACCACCATCTGCCAAAGAACTATAACTAGAGTTCTTCATTCATCCGTGTTAGCTTTGCTAAGGGGGAGGAGGAGGAAGAGGAGGAGGAGGAGGAGGAGGAAACTAGATTTCAGAGTGGTCATTTTATTTCAACTTAAGCTTAGTGGGCTTTATGTAGCATTCAAACAATATGTGGGTGGCTCAGCCCCACGGTGCTCTTTAGATTCTGTAAATAACCACCTCATGAGAGTTTAGGGGAATAAAGCATCAAAAGCTGTTCTGCCAGTTTATAGGATGTAAAAGACAATCGTGATCAAATAAAATGAGTCAAGCTGCCTTTGCAAAAACATCCCACTGTATTTGTGCCAAAGTAAAAGTAATGAGATTTAAATTAACTATAAAATAATTTGTGCTGAACAACAGGGGAAAACAAACTCCTAATAGCGTGTGCAATAGTTTGCCAAGAAAAGTGGTGTTAGCATCATTATAATAAGCCATAAAAAGAATGGTTGAGACAAAGCAGAGTAGATTATATTGTTCAGGGCTGAACCTACATTAGCTGTTGGGGGTGGGGATGGATTAGATGACCTAATAAAGCATTTCTCCATTCTAATGATGATGATAAACTAAAGTCAATACCTCTAGGGGATTTTCCTCCCCACAAACCTCTAGGACTAGGTAATGTGGACAAATTAATTCTTCCTGTAATAGAAGTGAGCTACATCAATACAGAAGTGGACATGAGGTCTTTATAGGGCCAAAATAAATTTTTGGGAGCAAAGTCTAAAGCCTTTATTATGCTTCCTGACTTCATATAATAATTTTGTACTGCTTAGGAAGAGTTAATTTAACCTATCGCTGCAATGCTGACTTTCTCCTGGGCAATGCATTTTTTTAACACAATGCCCAGGTCATTAGCTTAGTCCACAAGACTATCTTGCCCTCTGATTGCAGAAAACAAGACTTTAACTCTCTTTTATCTCTGTAAACCTATGGTTTTCTAATAGTGTGAGAATGAGCACGAGTGTATAACGGAATCCAGAACTAAATGGTTTAAATGTTATGTTTCAGAAGTAAGCCAAACCTGCTACCTGAGTCTTTTCCTGATGTAGGAATAGTACTGGTTACCAAAGATATTAAAGTAATAGATTTTCATCATATGCAAGATGGTGACTTCTCTCTTTTTATACCTCCATTCCAACTTATGCATCTCGATCTGCTCCTAATTGTTTTCCATCCTTCTAAGTAGATGATGGGGGAATTGTATGATGGAGTTACAGTTGAATTCCACATGTTGTCTGGAGCAGAGATGATATTCAGCAGGTTCTAACCAGTTCTGGAGAACCGGTAGCAGAAATTTTGAGTAGTTCAAAGAACTGGTAAATACCACCTCTGACTGGCCTCACCCCCATCTATTCTCTGCCTCCCGAGTCCCAGCTGATTGGGAGGGAATGGGGATTTTGCAGTAACTTTCCCATGGAGTGGGGAGGGAATGGAAATTTTACAGTATCCTTCCCCTGCCATGCCCACCAAGCCACACCATGTCCACAGAACCAGTAGTAAAATATTTTAAATCCCATCACCGGTCTGGAGGGAACAGAAGTTGTAGTCCCAGAAATCTAAAGGTGCTGGTTTGATGTTGACCTTTACAAAAAAATAAACAGTCCTTAAGTTCCAGCATTTAAACATGCTGAATCTAAATAATGATTGATAAAAATATTTGTCCCAAAGGTGCTTTTTTTTCTCAAGAGGCAACTGGATTTTCTAGATTTTTTAAAAAGACGTTTCACTTCTCATCCAAGAAGTTTCTTCAGCTCAAGGTTACCCAGATGGCTCTCATGGCTAAGGCGGGACTGAGAAGATGGGATGGACTTTCCTGGAAAGCCAGCAGAAACATTTCTGCCTTTAATGCTGTCAGTGTATTGAGAGTTCATGACTGGAAGAGACATGGCAACAAGGTCAGCCAATGAAGAGACATGGCAACAGGGTCAGCCAATGATGGCTGTTTGGAAACTGAAACTGAAACAAACAGCAACAAACAGTTTTAGCAACAAGGAGACAGCAAGGAGCCTGGGTGTGGCTTAACTCAACTGTTCAACTAAAGCTCTGTGTCTGTGCTGAGCTCTAAACTAATCTGCTGCTCTGAACTGAAACTGAAACTTTTCTCCTCTGCCTGTGTTTGCTTGTATTTACTACCATGTTGGAAAACTCGCTTTTGGTATTGTATATTTACTTCATGTGTTATATTATATATAAAGAAAAGTTAACGAATCCTGCTGAATCAGTTACCTGTGTGTGCTTTCTGGATGCGATTGCTACAACAAACTCTGACAAATGCTTACTTCATCCAAGGAATAAAGCGTTGGGGTTTGTACCAAAAATTAAATCAGGATTTAATGATACAGAATACATCCCTAAGTCTACCTTTGCTTTATCAAGTTTTCAAATTTTCAGCTGAACTCTTTGTTCAGCTAATGATGTCACATTGTACATTCTGAGACAATGGAGAATGAGATTGTGCAAAACATTTGAAAGCAATTCTTTGCAACGGATATTAGTGCAAGCAGAGCGCACTTCAAAAGCAGCTGCATCCTCCGGTAGGCTGCTTTTGAAGGCTCTCTGTGGTCATCTGTGCATGTCTGTGCATGCACAGATTTCTGCTGGGATTGTCAGTGAAATGAAGCAGCTGTGCATGCATGTACATGTAGAGACATCCAGCAAAGCTTTTGCAGCAGCTATGCCAACTTGTCTGCAAACAGAGAACAGCTTGTGTCCCTCTTCTGTGAGAAAACAGAAGAGGGGAAAAATAATGGGTAGTGGTCTCGCAATCAAGTCCAATTCCCTGTTAATTTTAAGTCCTATCTTAGATGTCTAGCCAGGCATCTTTTGTTTTATATTTTTGCATTTGGTTTCTTTGTTCCCAAGGAAGAATTTGCTATTTGTTTCTCTTACATTTCACTTGGTGATCAGCCGCCCAATTTCCAATTTATCAAGAAATTACAAGTGCAACTTATTCTAAATGCTTAGCTACTGCAAAACTGCAACTGCAGATTTAATTAATATTTTACCCCGTCTTTTCCTCTTGACAGTCCATCAGCAAATGGACTTCAGTGTCTTAGAATGCAAATCAACTGGATCCAAGGAAGTGAAGTCATTTATGATTCTCAGTGAGTCCATCTCTATCAACTTCGAGCTGCAGTTCTGCCCCTCAACTTACTCATCAGATTTGCCTGGTTGGTAATATGAAGTGTGACAACTTGGGGGAGGAGCATCTCTGTCTCCAGTTTTGGTGGGAAACGCTGTCAGTACCCTTGTTGTTATATATTCTGAGGGAGACACCTGCCATCGCTGCCACGATTTACAATGAATCAGACTTCACCTAAGTCAACACATCAGAACTGTGGCCTAAGGACTGCACTTCCATGAAAGAAAAGTGCTTTCTTTTCAACATTTTTTCTTTTCTTTCCTTAATAATTAGGTTAACCTGTGCCTCAAGCACTCTGGCCCAGGCAAAATAATTCAATCCACTCAAATTCCCAGTTCGATATATATTTATTGTATATATTACAATATATACAATATTTATTTATTGTCGTTGCAGTTGTATTTAAGTTATAGTCGTAGATAAGGGGAGGATGTTGTAGTTGAGGGGATGTATTTGGGGGGGGGGAGAACTGGCCAGTTGTAGTTTTAGAAAAGCAAGACATCAATCAACGTTTTCAAGACCCAGAAACTGTTTAAAACAGACAAACAAACAAACAAACAAACCTAAGGTCCCTGATAAAGACACCAAGCTCAAGCAATAGAATATTGGCTCTATTTGAGTGAATCTTTG
This sequence comes from Natrix helvetica, assembly GCF_964273705.1. Classification (NCBI taxonomy): domain Eukaryota; kingdom Metazoa; phylum Chordata; class Lepidosauria; order Squamata; family Natricidae; genus Natrix; species Natrix helvetica. Next base: position 159,346,997 of record NC_138548.1, on the reverse strand, counting down.
TTTTTTTTTTCTTATTCTCTCACAGAGCCATATTGAGTTCACATAGAACCATAGAGTTCCATAAAACATTGTTTGTAAAACCTAATATACCTATACTAACTAAGATGAATAAAACATGGCTACATAGATTTTTGAGGAAACTTCATACTTGACTCTAGGGCAGTGTTTAGAGCCTCCATAGCAAATCTAGTCTTTACTCTTGGTCAGTCTCTTGAAGAAAAATGAGGTACACACAAGCAAGGTGGTCAGAGGAGTAGCTTCCAAGGAGGAAATTCAAACTGACGATCAATGGTTGAATTTTCTGATCAGATGCTTTCCAAGTGATTTCTACTGAATCTTTTTTTTTTTTCATAAGATATTTCCTAGTAAAATTGCCCTGATGGATTGGTATGTTTTTCTCGGAATGATCTAGCAAGTCATAGAGTATAGTCTGTCACATGGCACATCAGGATCATATGCATATTGTTATAGGTCCTGTTAGGTCTGGCTTAAAGTAACAATAATGATTTCAAAGGTGGTTCAATGTTGTTAAAACAGCCTGCTGCTATTTACCAATTTTGTGGTAATGGTAAAGGTTCCCCTCGCACATATGTGCTAGTCATTCCCAACCCTACGGGGCAGTGCTCATCTCCATTTCACAGCCGAAGAGCCAGCGCTATCCGAAGATGTCTCCGTGGTCATGTGGCCAGTATGACTATATGCCGAAGGCGCATGGAACATTGTTACCTTCCCAACAAAGGTACATAGTTCCTATTTTTCTACTTGCCTTTTTACATGCTTTTGAACTGCTAGGTTGGCAGAAGCTGGGACAAGTAATGGGAGCTCACTCCGTTACGTGGTGCTAGGGATTCGAACTGCTGAACTCTGACCTTTCTGATCGACAAGTTGAATGCCTTAGCCACTGAGCCACTGCATCCCTAGTTTTGTGGTGGAATAAACCAAAATGCTTTGGTATCCGTAATCTTTTAAAGACACTTTGTACTACTATTATTAGGGGTGGGATAGAAAGATCCACTGCTTCTTCAGAAAGTTCTAGTAAACTCAAATAGAACTTATTCCCAATTAAACATGCTGAGGAAGAATTAGCAAATAAACTCACAAAAGTAAGGCGGTGGTAGTGGCGTAGTTTTTTCCTACAATTTCTGGAGAATTTTACTTTATAAAATGTTGATCCAACTACTATTAATTGCCAGTGGAAATCCCTAAAGGAATCCTCTGCAATCTGGTGCCATCCAGCTGTGTTAAGAGTACAATTCTCAGAATTCCCAGAATGCATTGTCAAAGGGTTCTGAGAGTTGCAGTCCCAAAACATCTGGAGGGTGCCAGATTGAGGTAGGTTGGCAAAAAATACCTCACAGATGATCCAGAGGAGTAGCCATGGATTTGACAATGGATACCTCTCGGGTGAGCTGCGATATTTGGAAATATGTACAATAGAGAGAAGGACAACTTCACCAACAAACAATAAAAATGTGAAAGCTGGTTCTAAAAATAGCAAAAAACACTTCTTTAGATACGTTCTGAATAAAAGAAAGTTACACTTATCAATCGGCTGGTTCATAAAAATAGCAAAATGCTGAACGGTGGCAAGTTGTTCAACTCATATTTTGTCCAGAGGGCATGGGCGCCATCTGTCAATTGTCAAGGCAGGACTGATAAGGCACAGTTACTTATTGTCAATGAGTTTAAAGGTCCAGATCCAGATGAATTTCACCCTAGGAGTAAAGGAAACCGGGGGTGGGGGGGAGGGGTTTCATTAATTTAATTAAACAGAATAGAACTGAACAGGAAAAATAAAATAAAATAAGCAAAACCGTAACCAATTTATAGAAATGCTTCTTATAGAGGTGAAGTTTAAATAACAGTTGTCCGTATGTAATCTAAGTTTGTAAGCAGCTTACTTCTAACTCACACACAACACCAGTCCTGTGTATTTAATAATTTAGGCTGTACATTTATCTTTCCAAAGATAAAGGACAAGTCTGTCAGCAAAGGAAGGATATAGAGAAATCCCTTGGTTCAACAGCTTTAATGAAATAGATATGAGTTTAAAAGAATTTTGAAATATAAAAATATTAAGCGCTTTCTTTAAGTCAAATGAATATGTTCCATTATAACTCATTAAAATATTATAATTTTCGGATGCTGCTTTAATGAAGTATTATTATCACTGAATCTCCAATAGAATAAAGGAACTTGCTGTAGGCTGGCCAAACTTTTATATATCATTGTGGATAAATCCTAAAGAAAAGGAACAGTGCAAGGTGCTTGGGGAAAAGCAAATTCCGGTATCTCTTTCCTTAAATTGGTAACAAAAGAGATCCAGCAAACTACTTCAGTCAGTCAATCCATATAGCAGATTGTAAAGAAAAAAATACTCATGTCCTTTGAAGAAATCAATTTATTTATGAATGAATGAATGAAATAAAAGTTAGATGGCCACAACTTATTCTCGGTGACTCCAGGCAGCTTACAGGGATAAAAACCAAAAACACAATAAAAAAACCAACCCCTTAACTGCCCGAGTGACAACAGTAAAATGAGTCATTTGATGAGCTTCATCCCATTCCCATCCCATCCCACTTTCCTCAGCCTATGCGATATTTGGGGGGTGGGTGAATGTGCCCCTCGGCTGCTCCTCCAGGAGAACCACCATGCATCCTCCAAGGGGGGAAGATCGAAGGAGCGACCGCAGGTGAAGAGCGGTGAGGGGTTTTGGCAGTGCGAGAGAAAGACTTCAAAGTCAGTGGAGGTGGTGTGTGACTGGTGTGCCTTGTTCCAACTTTCACCAGGTGCAAAATGCTTTTAAAAATAAAGTTTTAGTTTTGGAGGGTTGCAAAGGGCTAGGGGTGCAAGGGACTTGTAACTTGACAGCTTTAAGACTTGCACACTTCAATGCCAGAGTTCCTGAGCCAACATGACTGGAGGAGGGATTCTGGGAGTTGAAATCCACAAGTCTTAAAGCTGTAAAGTTTGAACACCCTGGGTTTTTTTTTGTAAAGGGTTAAGGGTGCAAGGGTCTTGTAACTTGACAGCTTTAAGACTTGCACACTTCAAATGCTAGAGTTCCTGAGCCAACATCTTGGTTGCTAAGCAACAGTGTTGGTAAGTGAGTTTCACCACATTTTACAAGTTGGCCATGCTCACCGAGTCACATGTCTGCCAAACCATGCCCACAAAATAGGTAGTAATTTTTTTTGAAACCCATCCCTAATGCACATGCGACCCTCTTGCATGCGCCCAACACCCCCCCCAAACATGCATGAACCCCGCACGTGCATCCCACCCGCGCATGCACAGTAGAGACCCGAAAACCAGCTGGCCGGTGGAATGCATGCACATATGCATGGTGGAGCTGAGCTGGGCAACGACTCGCATGCCCACAGAGAGGGCTCTGCATGCCACCTGTGGCACACGTGCCATCGGTTTGCCATCACAGGGGTAGACTTATCATTTGCCAGGAATGCATTAACCAGATCCCTCTGCTGAGTTTATTTATTTAATTACATTTAGGCCCTCCTGACTCCTAAGATTCCGAACAGCTCTCAAAAACAAGCACTAATAAAAGAGACTGAAATGGTAATAGCTAAGCAGCCAGGGAGATCAGCTAAGTTTCAAGGCATTCTAGAATGCTATCAGAGTAGGAGCCACATGTATCTTGAGGGGATCTCATTCTAGAAGGCAAAATCTCTATCAGAGAAAGCACACTTTCTGGTTCCTGATGCACATGGAATTGTTTGATCAAGAAGACCCAGAACATATCAATTCTGCCAGCTCTTACTTGATGGGCAGAAACTATGGGAGATAGGGAATTGGATTCCTCAGTCTAAATAATCTATTCCCAATCTATAATTCTGTTTGTGAGTATATATGTGTTATGGGGTAGATTAGATGGATGGATGGATGGATGATAGACGATAGGCAGACAATAGACGATAGACAGACAGACACGTATAGCAGAATAAAAATGTGAAAAATAACATACAAAAGGTTAAGAGTAGTTGAATTAGTATTTTTGTCCAATAGCCATCTTTTATGCAAGGTGATGGTTTAAAAAATAATTTGTAAGGTGATGTGAGGGTCCTTTGTTCAGTGAAAAATGAAACGAACCATTCTTCCAGGTAAGTATTTAGCCTCTAGGCTAGCCTAAAGTAGCACTTGGATCCTACCTATTCTTGGATTTAAACATTTAATTGCAGAAAATAGGCCTACTTTCATAGCTTCCATTCATTCTGTGTGTATTGTAGAGAGTCTGTCACAGTTTTTCTTTTATAGTAATCAGTCATAAGAGACTTGGAGGAACATAGATATTTAAAAATCCTGAGTGTACTTTGTTTATATTTTCTTAGCCTCTCTATGTACTATGCATATTTTAATTCATTATAATAGATTATATGGATGTCTTATCAGAATGGCTACTTCCTAGGACTCTGTTTCTTACCATTATATCACTTCCTCTTTTTTCTTCAAGAAAAATCTCTTTAGCTTACAGTTTGACAGAGAATTAGAAGTTTGCTTTCTTAAGTTTTATTTTACATAAAATGTGAACCGTGATGTGAACTAAGAATGGAACAAAAGGGTACTTTTAATTCAAGCCGTAAATAGAAAATAAAGAGGACATCCCATGTTACTATATGTCAACAAAACTGCAGCTTTAGTGGAGGACTAAAAGGAATCCTAAAACTACAGCTACATAGCGAGTTAAAGAATTTATGAGGAAAGCAATAAATATCAGGGAATGCATTTCATTTATATTGCAAAGTCCACAGTTGGACGATTACCTTTATTAAAAAGGTAAAAATGCTCTTGAGTTGAGCATAGGTCCTGGTGAATATGTCCCTGAAGCTTTCTGGGAATTGTTATGGAAGAGATTAGCCATTATCTTTTTCCAGGAATGTTTTTGGTGGTGCCTGTTTGTTTGTTAAACTTGCTAGGGTAATAGAAAACTTTGCTAGAGCCAACCCAAGTGCCATCTTCAAGCTTTCCAAAATCCATATCAGGCCTGGGAAAACCGTAAGTAAGTAAGTAAGTAAGTAAGTAAGTAAGTAAGTAAGTAAGTAAGTAAGTAAGTAAGTAAGTAAGTAAATAAATAAATAAATAAATAAATAAATAAAAAAGCACAAAAGCAGGAAGAAATATATACACTCTCCATCTTAAGAGTCAGCATTTCCACCTCATCCTAGTTCCATGAGCCAAAACAATTCTCCCTCCATCTAGCCAGTAGAAGATTTCAAATCCTTAACCCCAAGCAAGAGGAGAATCAGAAAAATGGAATATGGAACTTACGCAATGTTTGCCTCCTGAGTTCCCATTATTCCTGCTCCAGCAAAAAGCAAATTTCCTCTTTCAACTCAAAAAAAAAAGGAAATATGTTGTTTTCCCCTTTGTTTTAGGACATGTGTTGCCACTTGCCTGGCCTTTGAAACAAATAAAAACACAGTTGTTATGGGTGTGGTGTGATCAGTGGTGGGTTACGACTGGTACGCCCCGGTACGGGCATACCGGTGCTTCCGGGAGCACCGAGTACCGTTCTGGTACGATGCTCTGGAGGGCCCACATGCAGAGCTTCGCAGATGGTAAGTATGCTTCCGTGCACTGCAAGCATGTGCGTGCACACTGCGCACATTCATGTGGTGGACGCCAGGCCCCATTGCACCGTACCGGTTGCAACAAGATCCAGAACCCACCACTGGGGTGTGAGGGAGTTCCCTACTGCAGCATACCATTCCTTCTGTTGTGTTAAAAGGTCTCAGCTTTTCAAGAGTATTTTTGCAACTAGGCACTTTTCACAAAAGCTGTAAGTGTTGTTGAAGGCTGCAGTATAGAATTTCTATATATGTTGCCATGGAAGAGGGTAAAGGGTCACTCGAACCCAGATGCTGAAAATTGGGTGAGACTTGTGTGGCTGATGACAAGAGTGCAAATGAAGTGGGATCGTTGATTTTTACAGGGACTGTGCCACTGAATAGAAGAATCTAAACTAGGCTTGCTGAACCTGTTGCATAATTATGTTGGCCCAGCCCAAAGCTGCCTGGTTCTTTTCACCTACTGCAATAATCAAAAAAGATGGGCGAGGACATTTTAAGAATTTTATTTCTGCACACAAAGAACTTATGCTCAGGGCCAATATCTCAATAAAGAAGAATATTTGTAGCTCAGGTTGAAAGAACAGGATTGAGTAAGGGCCAGGGACTCCGAAGGAGGGGCAATGTGTGGCAAAGGGAGAGCAGGTGGCATGCAGGAGGAGGCCTTTGACAGATTCTGAGTTTAGCTACCTCAGACCCTGGGCAGAAAATAATAGGTAGGAAGGCTGCAATAGCTGTAAGTTCAATTTTTTTTAGTATCGGGTTCTGTGGGCATGGCTTGGGGGGTGTCATGTGACTGAGTGGGTGTGGCCAACTTGACATCACTCACATTGAGTTGGCCATGCCCACTCAGTCACATGACCCCACCCCAAGCCACACCCACAGAACCAGTAGTAAAAAAATTGAATCCCACCACTGAGACGTTTAATTACCCAAACTAAGTAACATCATCAATGCTGGACTCAGGACATCAGGACTAATGTCTCAAAGCAAGCACGCCTGGTATCTGCTCACATCAGGTATTTATACAGTTCATGCATTATGTTAGCAATTCTGATTGGCTGACTAAATTCACTTCACCACCCATCTTAATTTTTGGTGGGCTGTCTCTGTCTCTGGGCAGATTTCCCTAGCACCTTCACAGGGGAGCTCAGTGATTGATGAGATTGTTCTTTCTTTCTAGAAACTTCTAGAACCTTCCTGGGGTGCCATCAGGTTGCAGAGTAGATGCTGAGCACGAGTGTGCTTGCTCACCAGGGCTGGGAAACATACTAAATCAATGTCTACAACAAAGTGTCCAAAGTGTTCTTTGTTTATGCAAAGAGGACCCAGCTTTGCATAAACAAATGTCCAGCTTAGCGATGGTTTCATATAAACTGGCCAAGATCCAGAAAATTTCTCTCGCCATGGTAAAAAAAAAAAGTGTAATGGAACGGGCAGATCTGAACTTGTTTTGGAATGGCAAATACAGCAGTTAGGGATTTTCCATTTTTGATTTTTGGACCAATGAAAAATTCTAGAGAACTCATGGCATATATTTGCTCAGTATTTTTACTGGAAATCTGTGACAGAAGGGACAGGGAAGCAGGCAGCTGTTACATTTGTGCTCCCATGCACTTCAATTATGGGGACTTTCTAAAGTTATTTCTAAAGTGCTTCATACTGTATATATTCTGCAAATCCCTCAGAAGAAATATTTCAGAGCACCACTTTGCAAATTGTTCAAGTATAGGGTGCACAGGCCCTTGGATCCAGATGCTGGGATCGCCAAGATGAGTTTCTGGAACAACCATGCGAACTTGGAAAAGGATATTATGGCTGCTTCCTCATTTCAACAAGAGGTACGCATTTCCACAGATTTGCATGCATTTCCATATATCTGGAAGGATGGCTGTTGAGGAAATGACATAGCAATTCCATATCCTATTGGTATCTTGCAATTATATTACTTTGCTGTTTGTATGTACACTGAGAGGTTCTGCACTGGAGAAAAATTCCTTATGTTTCCAATCACACTTGGCCAATAAAGAATTTCTATTCTATTCTACTCTACTCTACTCTACTCTACTCTACTCTACTCTACTCTACTCTACTCTACTCTACTCTACTCTATTCTATTCTATTCTATTCATTCTAGTCTATTCTGCTCTACTCTTTTCTGCTCTACTCTACTTTATTCTATTCTAACTATTCTATTCTATTCCATTCCTATTTCACAACTATAAACACATATTTTATTTGCTTTTCAATCACTGAAACTAAGCACCTTTGACATTTGATACCTTAGGGAACATTAGAGAAGGGGCATAATATTTGATCAAGGTTATATAAGGCTCCAGCGTTTCGAATAGAAACTTAGAGACCAAGATAGATTGGCATTCTCATTATTGGCCAACTGAAATCTGTTAAAAACAGAGTTCTTTGGGAAGTCCTTTGGGGAATAATGGTCACCATTATACTGACCGTTATTATGATTGCTATGTTTTTACTGGCCTTTCTGTTTTTATCCTGCTTTATGTTGTAAATCGCCAGGAGTCATATTTTTGTTGAATCTGGGAGTATAAAAAGACAATCAATCAATTAATCAAGACACAACTTCTGGAAGATGTTGTGGTAAGGATGAAAGCCATTCTATTTTGAAAGCCTTATAATCCTTTGGGTATCTCATTATTCTCACCTTAAGGAACAGTGGTTGCTTTCTCTTTCCAAAGAGAAGCAGCACTTCACTTTTATTTGATAATAGAGCATTATCAGCGAAATATAATGAATAAGAAGTCACCTAAATGTGAGTTGAGGGGCCATATACATTTATTTAATAAATGCAAATAAATAAATAAGAGCAAAAGTGCCTTATAAAGAAGAACAAATAATCTCTTCCCCAATCTGTACAAAAACAAATTTAAAAACCCCAGAGGAATTAGCTGGGGATGAAAATCTTCTACCAGTAGAAGCAAACTAAGGGTCCTCAATTTATAGAATTTGACTATTGTGAACAAAGTCACTATTGTTTACCTTAACATCATTTTTAAAAGAACAGTTGTCAGAAAGGTTTTGTATTTGGCTATTTCTGTTTTGATCTCGTGGCTTCAACCCAGACTAGATGAGTTATAATACTTCGTCTTTTCTTCTGTCTTCTTACTACACTGAGTTTTCCTGATTAGATCCAGCTCCAGCACTTTGAATATATTCATTTCCTTTTCGGAATGCATGGAAAATTCTTGCTTGCTTTCTTGTTGCAGTGATGTTGGGTGCCTCGTCAAAGAAAGCTCATTGAAGGACCTTGCGTTTAAAATTGGAGGTAGCTATTGTGCACACCCCAGAGGGAACTTTATTATGAAGATTGGAAGGAGCTAGTAGCAGCCTCTACTCCTAAAGCTGCTTTGTGAATTTGTGTCCTTGAAAGATGACATAAAAAACTAGACCCCGTACAGGTACCTCATGGACTTTCGGTAAGACCTAGTAGAATTATATATTTTTAATGGACATAAAGTGCTACTAAAAATAAAGGATCCTAAATTTAAATCTTGCTATATAGTAACGGATGGAATGAACACGGAAAAAATTATTATGAAAAATCTAGTAAATAATATATGCTGAATAACAGGGTGTAGTTCCAGAGTCTGGAATAATGTTGCTCAGAGAAATTTTTGTTTAAAACATTTATTGGAGACATATATTACAGTATATCATTTTCTGGCTAGCAGCCATACAATATGTGTCCTTACAAAAAAAAATTACCTTGTAATATGAGATCCTCTAAGGCATAATTATATGATAAAAGTTCTTATTGGGAAAACTGGAAATAGGCCAAGCCTTGTCCAAATATAGTGAATGTCAGTGCCAAATTTATTATCCTTAGCTATTAACAGGAGAAGGCAGGTTTTGTTTACCAAGCCTAATTCTCTCCTAATTACAGCCACTATAAAATAATTACTATCCATGGGAGAACAACACAAGACAGAGTGACTAACAGAAGAAACTGCAGGGGTTAGAAAACAGAGTGCAGTTTTGTGTCATTTTGAACAGATTGTGTACTGCCATGAACAAATTAACGGACTTCATTAAGGAATTATGTTTTAAGAATGGCTTTGCGGTGAAGCAGGAAACCAATTAATGCATCTTATTTCGTCCTCTAGATCTGAGTTCCAGCGTAGTTTCAGAGAGCAACTTAATTTTTATTTTGATCTATCAGGTTTAATAGGTTGCAAAACCACATTACAGAGTGAGATGCTTAATGAAAAAATTACCGAATGAATTCTATTATGGACAATGATGGTTTTTGCTGATTTTCTGTCAATACTTTCAAGCGAGGTTTTTTTCATGCGTGCGTGTGGTGTGGTGTCAGCCCAATATACTTTATTAAGATGACAACTTATTATTATTATTATTATTATTATTATTATTATTATTATTATTATTATTATTATTATTATTATTATTATTATTATTATTATTATTATTATTATTATTATTATTATTATATCCTCTCTGGTCCTACTCATCGTCCCTGGTTCAGCTTTTACAGCTCACGTCTTTTTAGAAAAGATGGAAGATTCTGTGATGGTATTTGGAGTAAGAAAACCATTAAAGGTGGGGATATTGTTTCAATATTTCATACAGTTGTTTGCTCACAAACCAAGAAGGAATATTATCCTGTTGAAATGTGCTGCTTCATTAAAGCTACAGTACTGTCCCCGTCCTTGCATCCCCTAACCTATTCTGCATCATCACTCAAACCCAGAGGTGTGAAGCAGACTCTCAGCTGTGTCTTTCTGCACAATTGCAACATATGTATCAAGATCATCCGTATGGGATGTATTCTGTGAAAGGTTAGAGGTCAACAGTTCCCCCTCTCTGTGGAGGGCCACTTCACCCTAAAGACGGGCGAACTCCCTTATTGTAGCGACTGCATGGAAAGTAGCCAACACGCGCCCTTGGCTTTACAGACCACTTTTAATAGGCCTCCAGATGGTCCCATGAAAGCTAAAAGGATTATTATAGCAACCCCCAACCGGGCCATTCGACATAAAGGTATATAACTGTTCTCTTTGCAACTCCCTTTCCCCTCCCTTTGAGGATTTATAACTCAATCATAAAACTTCTCTCTGCGCGGTAAGCAAGCAGATCAGTTAGCCTGGAAATACGCTTTGAGATCCCTTCATTTTACAAATCGTACAATCGCCTTCCTTTCTTCATGCATTTCTGAGCAGGGCTGAGAAATGGGTGGATGCGTTGGCTCGAATGAGAAGGAGAGACCCAGTTCTTGAAATATTTCTTTTTCATTACGTGTTTATGAAACAGGGACACTGAAATCTGTTTTCTGGTTCTTTGGGCAGTAAGTGCCCCCAGCAGGTGTCTATTAGCATATTTCCCCCCACATAAAATTCTCTTCTTCTAAATTGTATCCGTTATTAGACTGTTTATATAAAATGCAAAGGTTGGGGCAAAAAAAAAAGCCTAAAGGTAAAGCAAGCATATACGTATCGTTGAAGTCTCCGGATATTTAGCATTTAAAAAATGAAACACTTAAATCATTTTAACAATAAAATAAGAGCTATTATTACTGACTTTTAATTGCTTTTATTTTGATGCAGGGCTTAGCATTTTCATATTCAAGAAATGTTAGGTTTATTATCACAGATAAAATTGGTTTTTTTTAAAAAAATACTGTTTTTTTCTGCCTTTTCTTTTTGGTTTCAGCTTTAAAATTTCCTTATATTATAGCAAACAAGGCAAAGCCAAACGAATGCGTTACTCATTCCCTTGGGGCTTTGTCTGCTGTTACATTCAAAGGGTTATTTATATTTGGAACATGAGTACTTAGACCAGTGTGTGTGTGTGTGTGTGTGTGTGTGTGTGTGTGTGTGTGTGTGTGTGTGTACAGTTTTGAGAGATCTATCTAAAAACATTTTAGAAACATCAGTTGTTTCATTTTGTAATTTTCACTTGCTTCATTTCCATTCTAAGTTGGACTATGAAGTCCAAACATTATTTGCATGTGTTTTTGTGTTTCCCCAAAGCTCTTGGGTGAAGAAGCAATTTGTCTTCAAACTGGAGACCTCTCTTTTCTTAACAAGAAATGGAGCCAAAGAAACAGCAGTGCTAGAGACATGGACCTTGTTGGTTAAAGAATTTCAACCAGCAGGATTTAGAGCCTTCACTGCTGATACTCTTGCCCTATGGTACTTCTTACCTGCAGAGGTGAGGCTGGCCCCTGACATGACCCCATCGAGCCGGTTAGGAGGAGGAGGAAGAGGAGGAGGAGGAACTGGGACCATCTGACAGGGATGGCACATCTCTGTTGACATGTTTAGAGAGGCTAGGGGCTGAGTACAATGCTGTCCTGGGCCCCTCAGGCATTGAGGGAGGTAGTTGACTTGATGGAGAGCTGCCTGGCTGCAGAGACACAGGGGAGTATCAGCTGCCGTCAGGCAGTGATGCTGATAGTCAGTAGATCAGAGGTGGTATTCAGCAGGATCTGACCAGTTCTGGAGAACCGGTAGTGGAAATTTTGAGTAGTTCGGAGAACCGGTAAATACCACCTCTGACTGGCCCCGCCCCCATCTATTCTCTGCCTCCTGAGTCCCAGCTGATCGGGAGGGAATGGGGATGTTGCAATATCCTTCCCCTGCCACGCCCACCAAGCCACGCCCACAGAACCGGAAGTTAAAAAATGGAATCCTACCACTGCAGCAGATCCCCTCTGATGAGGAACAGCTGCCTCCTCCACTGATCCAAAGGCAAGAAGAGCGGAGCATAGGCAAGGCCAGAGAAAGGCTACTCGGGAGGCGGTTGCCTCGCCTCACCTCACAAGGAACACCTGGAGTGGAGTGACTTAAGGAGAGTTTAGGGACTCTCCAACGCTGTGGGGAGTTACTCGTGCCTGTTGCTGTTTGCTTTGCCTCACTTGGAAGATTGCTCTTTGCCTTTTGTCTTGAATCTAGCCCTTCTCTTGGGGATTGCTTCTGGCCTTTGCTTCGCTGTGCCCTTAGAACTGCTTCTTGCCTTGGACCTTTTCTTTGCCCTGAGGACTGCTATTGTCTTGTGCCTTGTGGACTGGACTTGGAATTCTGGATCTTGCCCTGGGAGCATGCCCCTACTCTGTGGACTTTATTTTGTACTATAGGGATTGTTGTTTGGGGGCCTGAGTGTAGCTGCCTTCAGGGTAGCATGGGGGTGGAGACTTATTGGTTATTGGAGGGCTGTTTGCTGGACAATTTGTTGAGATAAATAAAGGATTTTCTAGAGGCCTGCCTTGCCTTGACAACCTGGGTCATAATAACCTCCACTTTTTTGGCCTTCTGAAGAGTATCAAGATCTGTCTTTGCCAACTGGCATGGGGGTGTAAGAGTTTTTTGCAACACTTTTAGTTGATGGTTGGTGAGGGTTGGTCCGCTTCTTTTAACTTTTGTAATTCTTAACGTTTAAACCCTTTTAAATTTTGTTTTACTATTGCTTTTAATTATGTTTTTAATGGTTTCTTTCTTTCTTTATTTGTCAAATTTAGGTAGGGCCCATCTCATTCTCGGAATTTTTTATTTTGTAAACCATCCAGAGTCATTTAGGTAAGAAGGGTGGTATATAAATTAGATAGATAAATAGATAGATGGATGGATGGATGGATAGACAGACAGACAGACAGACAGACAGACAGACAGACAGACAGACAGACAGACAGACAGACAGACAGATTTGGGTAGAAGAAGAGCTTACTCATGATAACCTTCCCAGACACCCTTAATGTAGGTTCAAGTAGAATTTTGTTCGGACCTCTGAATTGTAGAAGGAGGTTTCTTCAATGCTATTGCAGCATTCTAGCTATTGTATGAGTCTAACCATGTTGAAAATTATATCAATGTGATCTGGTTAGGCCAACAGACAGGAGCCTTTCAAATATCGGTGACTTGCTTGTGCATTTAAAAAGCGGCATATTGGCTGTCCTATCATTTGCTGACTAAGATATTTCTGAAAAATGTGTCTGGAAAGTAGCATGTTTCAGTACATTTTGGACTAAAATGACTGAGAATTGGAGCGTGTTTCCAAGTTTTTGAAATTAAGAGTTTAGAGGAAGGTACCAAGGAAGAGGCAAGATAGCTTATTTAGGTATTTGATGTAAATCCTGCCCTTTATTCAGAGGCTCGAGGCAGAGTACATAGCATTCAATTTTTCTTTGCAACACAACTTTGTGTGATAGACTGGGTTGTGTTTCAGTGAGCTTTAATGACTGACAGTGGAGTAGAAGTTCAGTTTCCCAATTCCTACTCCAATATCGTAATTAAATCAGGCCAGGGAAGGTGAGGCTGCACTTTTAATGCTGTTATTTTGGCTTTTAAACTAAAAAAGGATAGTGAAAAATCCCACTGCTGATAATGGGTGATTTGCTCCTGAGTTTCACTTTTATCATTCTGAAGGGCTCTAATAGGCTTGTAGAATGAATGGTTAGCTTACCCATCCTTGGTTTAACTAAAGAGTCATCAGTTTGAGCAGAGCAAAAAAAAATGCTGTCTGATGCTACATACTAAAGTGTCTGGACAATGCTTGGATGAGTGTCCAAACCCTATGCTTTGAGTCAGGTGATGCGTGCCATAATCTGGCATCAGTAAAAAAAAAAAAAGTCTGAATTTTCTCCCAGACATTTTACTTTCGTTGGACTTCCTGTATAGTTTCATCATCAGAACGGGTTGTATTGATGTGCAAGTTTATTGGTTTCACTGCGTCAAAACCAAACTCTGAAGGAATCATAGAATGACATTCTTGCTGAGTTTTAGGTCTCTGGAAAACTCGGTCCTGTGGGCACCATGGATGAGTTATTGCAATACAGCGAATTGGATTTGGTTAGAGGCTAACTTTATCCTATTGTGAAGCGTATGGATAGCAAAATGCCAACATTCACTACTCCCAAATGAATTTGTGGAAGAATTCTTTCACGTACCATGTAGCACCTGGGGTAAAAGATAAGCAGGTGGAAAAAGGCAATTACATCCTTGTGTTTTTCACAACCCAACATTTTTTTTTAAAGAACCAGACAGTGGAATCTTTATCCCCATCTCATTAATTTCTTCAATTACAGTATAAACTGTAATCTTAGCAGTATTATTCAATAGGTCATGTCTTCCTCTTCCTCCTCTTCCCCACTCCTCCTTTCCCCTTCTTCTCCTTCTCCTCCTCTTCCTCCTTCCTCCTTTTTCTTTTTTCTGAGGGATTTGTTTTCAAATGTTTGTTAATGATATAAATGTAACACATTTTATGTATAGGATAAGTTATATAATCAAAGCAAACCAAATTAAAAATCTTCTCTGAGAAGTGTGGCATAAACATTACGAAAACATGCACTGTGTTTACAAAGTGGGAAGAAAAAAAATTATCAATTTTTCACTCCCCCTCTCTTGCTCTAATGGGCCTCTTGTTAGGCACTGAGTTGATCAGAAATGCATTTGAATGCATTCCCTACCTTCAAATGCTGCCAAATATTCAAGTGTGAGATGTCACGTACCATAGCAAATCTGCCGCAATGCCTAAGCACCAACGGGTGAGTTAAGAATGGACTGTCAGCATTAAGGTCATGACCTGCAATGGAAGTAATGTACAGATCTAGAGCGCTAATGAGGAAAACAATAACTTCTACTATAATGATGCACAATACTGGAAAATATCCCATATATTCTCAGCTAGTTCTGGCAGAGTCGCAGGCTATGAATGGAAACAAGCACTTGTGTATCTTGACCGGCTTTTCTTAAGATTTGTTTACAGGGAACAAGATTGTTTTGTTTTTCCATATCTTAAGACAATAAGACATTTGTTCTTTATAGGGCCATATATGCTTCTCTTTAGAACTAGCAAGTTATTTGTCCTTAGTACGGCTTAAGGTATGGCAGCAGATTTAGCAACCCCACTCAATTGTGCTACTATAATAGTAAATTTCAACTTGGATTAGGAGAAGTTCAGATCATTTCAAATTTAGCCAGGAGGATTGAGATGTTCAACTTCACTCCAGAAGGTTGAATTTGGACCATGTGCAATGTGACACAAAACAGTTTTTTCCTGAACGCCATCACTCTGCTAAACAAATAATTCCCTCACCACTGTCAAACTATTCACTAAGGCTGCACTACTACTACTATTAGTCTTCTCATCGTTCCTATCACCCATCTCCTCCCACGTATGACTGCAGGACTGTAACTTTGTTGCTTGTATCCTTATGATTTATACTGATATTGATTGTTTCCCAATGGCTTATTTGTACTCTATGACTATCATTAAGTGCTGTACCTTATGATTCTTGACGAATGTATCTTTCCTTTTATGTACCCTGAGAGTATATACACCAATCACACTTGACCAATAAAGAATTCCATTCCATTCCATTCCATTCCATTCTATTCTATTCTATTCTATTCTATTCTGTTCTATTACACTGAAGGAACTCCAAAAAGTAGAAGGTATCCCTTTAAAACTTTTATTTCTTTCTAGAAAGCCCCAGAGTTTTGTTTATTTAATCAATTTATAAGTTGCCTCAATTCCACATAACAGATATATTTTAAAAGTCAAAGCAAAAGTCTGAAAATGATCAATAGTAACAGTCACAATAATTAAACAGGGAAACGATATGCACAAACACAATCAATCTCAAAAATGCAGACACAGATCACTCTGGCCCAAGGCTTGTTGAAAGACTCAGGTTTTCAAAGCTTTCCTAAAAATCACCCATGTAGTAGCCACGTAAGCTTCAATGGGATGCTCTTCCAGAGGGCCAGAACAGCAGAGAAGAGGGAAAAAGTACAGACACGTAATTAACAAGTTTACTTTCAAATCATGATCCCAGAGAGTCTCCAATCAGCACATTAGGGAGATGAGTACTGAATCTTTAATCATGACTTGTACCATGTTGTTTCTCAGTTACTCTTTATAGCGCCTTTATGCTTTCAAAGTATTTGTGGACATGTGCTGCAACTTCTTCAATTGTTTAGTAACAATCCTGGATATTTTACACTCTGAACCCTGGTTTCAGTTGAGTCTACAGAAGAGAAGAATCTTTTTCTTTAGTCTAAGAAGCTTAACCTCTTCAATCATTGTTTCATTTTCCATTCCATTCCTTTGTCCTTTCCATTATTTACTACTGTACAATACATTTTTATTTCATTATTTCCCAATGCTTATTTTTTAAAAAACTCCTATTCTACAGCTTTCAATTATCACGTACTTTTCAGTTTTCTTTTTTCATTTCACCCTAGCTGATTGTGCATTCATCCTGCCTGACCCTTAAATCAGGAGTTAAATTCCAGCTACTGGGTTTTGCCTCTGGGTTGGTCTTTAACTTGAATTAGTTGTAGAAATAGAGCCACTGGTGTGGAGCTAGCTCGCCCCCTGTGGCGCACCTTGGAAAGTACACAAACGTGAACCAGAGGGCAAGCAGTCTTAGGCAGCCCAACTACTATCTGTATTAGCATTGTAGTCTCCTGGTTAATGTAACAATGTCACATGCTAAATAAATAAATAACAGAGCCACTTCTTCCTTCCCCCATCCCCTTTGGCACAAAGTATTTAGGTTAACTGATTGTAGCTGTATCTTCTTTCATTAATGTGTCACTCTATCTATACTATGTATATCTATCTATACTATACTACACTATACTATTTCCATTGAAAGGTAGAATTTGAGGAGCTCTCCAAAGGCAGGTTACCAAATTTTAAACCAATTTCTACTGCAACGTACCCTCCTCCCATTAATAAGCAGGAACAATATACATTCAAACAGATAACCTGCTCAAATGGAAGTTCCAAACTTAAGTTCTTCTGCCTGTTAACGAGTAATAAAAGCCCATTTGAAGGAGGGGCTAAACAGTTAACAAACTAATGCAAAGTGGGGAAACTTTAAAAAAAAAACTAATCTAGTTACTTTGATATAATCACCACCAATTTCTATAGAAGGAAATTACCAATTAAGTCAATCTAGTCTAAACTCCTCATGCATCCAATTGTTTTCAGATGTTGCATGGGGAAGTTTTGTAGGTGATGACCAGCCTTAACTTGAGGACCTTGTGAAAAGCGTCATTAGTTTGGAGTTGCTATGCTCCCACAAGAGACTCAAGTCTACACACACACACACACACACACACACACACACACACACACACACACACGAATTTGGCTGACTTCTGTACCTCTTATTACAATTTAGCACCAATTTGCCTTGACCATTAGTAGATCAGATTCTTGCATACAGGTAGAATGAAATAAACATGCAGTACTCTATTCAGCTCCTGGTTTCTTGTGCTTGAAAGTTTCTCACTAATTAAGAAGATACTCAATGGGAAGCCTGCTTTAACTCTGTGGGAAGACAGCTGGAACTCTTGATAAGAGTCATTCCCAAGCAGCCTTTCTGAGGTCACTGTTCCAGAGGTTCTCTTTGGTTTGTGAAGAGCTCCAGAAGATGGCATGGCTAAGAGTAGGGGTATAGAAGAAGATAGAAATCTATCTCCTTAAATCGTCCTATCTTAAATTGTCCTAAGAATTATCTGCCAATCTCCATGCCACCATATTTCTTGATATGGTTGTTTAGAAGGTGGTTGATCTCCAAGAATGAAGAAATAAATAGATAAGTAAAATAGATTATCTGTATCTTTTCTTCAAACCTTCAGTTTGGAACAGTTTACTCCCTGAGTTTAGTTTAGATCCCCATCCTTTTATTATTTAGCAAATTGATAAAAAAATGTCTTCCATGAATAACCTTTCAATTGAAGATCATACGGGATGCTACTGTAATATTGGAATATTTGAATTGATATTTTAATGTATGTAAAATTAAATATAAACGAGAATGTAATAAGAGGTACAGAAGCCAGCTTTAAACATTGATAGTGGAGGTATTGGAGTGGTGCATAGCTTCTGTTTTTTAGAATTAACTAAAGGAGCCATCAAGGATGATACCAAAGTGTAATACTTGGTACAATAGCAAGGAACATTTTGGCAATTGCTGTGATGTGTCTATACCTACAAAGATTCAAATTACACAGGCAGTGCCTTTTTTTGAAAGATAATGGAAGCAAAAATTGGACTAGAAGAGTACTGATACTTTTGAAATTCGGTGTTGGAAAAAAAAATCCTACAATACCATGGATGCCAAGAAAAAGAAAGAATAGATTTATAAAATGAATCCAGAATTGTCATTCAAAGTACAAATGACCCAGCACACATTACCTTAACTTGGGTACCTTATGCAAGAAAATGGCTCTCTGAAGAAGGGGAAAATAAAGGAAAGAGAAGAGGGTGACAGTAACAAAATGGATGGATTCAGGCACAATGGTGATTGGTGATTGGAATAACCAGGCTAGGGAAAGTTAATCCTGGAGAAGATCTAGATATGTAATCCATTAAGAGCTTTACCGTCTTCATCATCAATATATATATTGATGATATATATATAGCTTTGTGTGTGTATGTTCCAACACACACACACGCAGCCTTGAGCAATTTCAACCAAACTTGGTACACAGATGACTTGTTCTCTGGAAAACAATACTGTGGGGGTAAGACACCCCTAAAACTCCTTGGTGTGTGTGTTCTGTTAAGATACAGCCTGTTGTACTTAAAATGGCTTCTACTGTACGGTCATAAAATGGCTTCTACTGTACAGCACAGTGGAGTTGCCATGGTAACGGCTTCACAGTACTCCACAAGGGTGCTCCTTCTGGTAAGGGGGAAAATCCAACATTAGAAATTACATTTGGTCAGGATATTTTCCCCCCTATTACCCTGCCAATGCCGGGTTATCGGCTAATGGCATATAAATGTCATCATGGAGCAAGCTGCCTAGAGTTTTTTGATAGGTGGCACCTTGACTTTTTCTTTCATTTTATAACCCTGTAATACCTTTTTCATGGTGGAGTCGGGGTGACTGAATGGAGCTGAGTGTTTACTGAGCGGATGCCCTTTCTGACGCTTATGAGGAGTTCACAGCAGATATTTTCTCTCTATGCCCTGATAGAGAAATCTGTCACTGCCTAGGATTGAACTTTCAGCCTCCTAAGTGTGAGACAAGTATCCTCACCTCTGGGCATATTTCAAATAAAGGGATAAATATGTTTATTCAAATATGATGAAACATTATTCTTGCAGGTTCCACTCACTTGATCAAAGGTACCCCCTTGCGGATTCTGCTTCCGGTTGTTGAGAGCGACGGACTTGTTTGTCCGCCCTGCGCTTTCTTGGTGGGCTCCCCTTGGCTGGGGAGGCACAGGGTGCCTTGAAGGGGCGCCCTGCCTTATGGGCTGCTCGCTGGGGGTCCCCTGGATCGGCGGCAGCTGCAGGGGGTCTCCTGGCATTGCCCCACGAGCCGAGAAGTGAAAGGGGGTGCGCGACGGAGCTTTCACGCTCCTGCGCGCTTTCGTGTCGAGGCAGCTGGATGATCTTGACAATTTGAAGGCTACAGCTGCAGTGCGGTGAGATGGGAATCCTCCCCGATTCTCCCTTTGATATTTAAATGAAAGATTGTCAGCTTTCCAAAAGACTTTCAATCCCCTCCTGGGAAGTGTGATTGGAGGGAGGGGGACTCCCCCCCTCGGAAAAGCGGCTTTGGACTTATCTCATCTCTCGGAGGAGAGAGAGAGAGTTTTAAAAGGAATCACACTCGTTATAAGCAAGCAAATGAATTTTTTATTGCAATTGCGAAAGAAAAGTGAATGATCTGACTTCTTTAAAAACTTTGAAAACTTTTGACTTGTTGCTTTCTGATCCCCGGTGTTGGCGAAGCAAGATGGCACACTTCCGTTGTCTTTATGCTCTTTGAAATTTGACTCCGCCTATGAAAATTGCTGGCATTGTACTTTTGCCTCTGTGACTCTCAGAAATATCTCTTTCTACATAATAGCTTGGACTGAATAACTGATTTAATTGACTGGATTTGAATTATAGAAAAGGTCTCTACTCCTGTCTGGACTGCCTGCCTCGTGGTCTCTCTTGGTTGTGCCCTTCCACAGTCGCCATCTCATTGTATGGATATAGACACCTCTGAGTTCTTCTTTTTTTATAATGGCTCCGAAGAGACCACCACCTGGGAAACCAGGCTTTGCTGGTTCTGCTCCAACATCTTCAACATCCAGTCCAATCGGACAACAGTCACTAACATCGCTTCTACAACCTAAAGCCCCTGAGGAGGAATCAACCCATCAGCTGATTCAAAAGATCTTAAAGGGGCAGGAGGAATTGAAAAGCCAATTGAGAGAAATGAATGAACAGCTCAGAGAGAATCAAAACCAAACGGCACAAAACAAACAGAAACTGGAGGTTCTGGAGGAGGGGACGGCTGAGATGAGGGGGGAGGTGAGGGGGGTCCAGAGAGGAAATTTAGAACTTGAGAACCACATCATAAAAATGGAAATTTTTTTTTAGATTTCAAAATGTAATTGAGACTGACAATGAAGACTTGAGTGAGATCATGACAAAAATGTTAGCAGAATATATTAAAAAAGACAAACAGCAGTTAGGATGGGATATTGACCTGGTTTATAGGGTTAATTCAGCTTATGCTAGAACACACAATGTTCCAAGAGAGGTTCACATTAAATTTCTTAGAAAGGCTACAAGAGCTGAGATTCTGGGGGCACAAAGGGGGCAAACGTTAAAATACAAGGACAGAGAGATAGCCACCCTGAAACAAATCCCGAAGAAAATAAGAGATAAAAGAAAAAAATATGCACTATTAGCAAAAAAAATATTTGATAAAGGATTCTGGTTCCGGTGGCTTCTGCCAGAAGGTATGTTAATATTCTGGGAGGGCAGCAGAGTTAGAATTAATACAACTATGGAGGCGGAGGCCTTCATGGAAAAAACCAAAACCCTCCTAGATAAAGCGGATGACACCACACAAGATATGGGAGGTGCCGAGGTTTTGCTGGCAGGCGGGTGGGGGGGGGAGGCAACAATGAGAAAACTCAGATCACAGAAGTAAGTTAGAAAAATAGTGCAATTGCTGATATAAGGAATCTTTTTGTTTGATACAAAATAAATGATTGAAACTATTGAAAGATACAATGCAAAAATAAGCTGTCAAAATCTAGTTAAGCAATAACATCTTGTTTACCATTATGTAAAAGTTATGAGAATTGGGGGGAATACCATTTCCTGCATGATGTAGCTGTCAAAATTTGTAACCATACCCATCATCCTTTTCCTTAAAATTTTGTAAAACTAATAAAAAAAAAATTTCAAAAAAAAAAAAAAAGGTACCCCCTTGCTTGGTTTTCATTGTATTCTTTCTCTTTTTGTATTATTAGTAGTTCTTACGTAGCTCTGGTTGTTTGCTGTGCTTGTGGATTTTAAATTTCCCAGGCACTTAAACAGTGGTTGGGGTTAGGTTAGAGGCCTAAGCAGTATGATAGCTGGGGTCACTAAGAGTGTGGACTTAATTTAGCAGTTCTGCATTCATGTTGCTCAGCAACTGGGTGGAACCAAGGAAGTTTGCATTTCAACTTGGACGTTTCAATTCAGCAGAGTAAGCTGTTCTCATTCTTCAGGAAACCTACTAAAATCTCCTCCACTTTGCTATGAAAGGAATGTGTTTTAAATACCATTTTGCTTGGTGGTGGGGTTTTTTTTTTTCCATTTGTTGAGCATGTTTTTGCTTCTGAACCAACTCAGCTTTGCCACACTCTGAAACTGATTGAATACAGAAGACATACTATTAAGACTTCGGCTCCCATTCTGCCAGAAATCTATTACTGTGTATAAAATAAAGGATGCAATGAAAGAGTGCAGGTGGAACGAAGGGTTCATTTGCTTCCTGCTCTTACAAATATCACCAACTGGAAAGCAGGTTTGCTCCTGCCTGCCTTAAAATTCTTGGCCATGATAGAAAATTGGAAACACACACACACACACACAAACATCAGTGGTAGGTTACCATTTTTTTTCACTACCGGTTTGGGTGCGCTCGCATATGCACGCGACAGGTGGGCGGAGCCTCCCGCCATCACTACTACCGGTTCGCCCGATCAGGGTTGAACCAGGAATAACCCTCCCTCTCTCTCTCTCTCTCTCTCTCTCCCTCTCCCTCTCTCTCTCTCTCTCTCTCTCTGTGTATGTATGCATATATACATACACATATACATATACATATACATACACATACACACACACATATGTATATGTGTGTGTGTGTGTGTGTATGTGTGTGTGTGTGTGTGTGTGTGTGTGTGTTGTATTTGTACTGATAAATAAATAAAGGGAGACTAGTATAGATCTATTTCGAGCTAATTAGCTCTCATCAGCTAGCCATACCCTTACTGGGATTTGAACCTGGGCTGTATTGCATATTAGGCCGATGTAATTGCCACTAAGTCACAGGCTCTCTTCCTTATCAGCTAGGCCAGGGAAATAGGTATGTATTTGTGTTACAACCCCTGGTATGCCTAAATAGTGACCTTCCTCCCATATTTAGGCATACCAGGGGTTGTAACACAAATATATATATAAATAGATCTATCCTAGTCTCCCTTTATTTATTTATCAGCACAAATACTATATATATATATATATATATATATATATATATATATATATATATATACACACACACACACACACACACACACACACACACACACTACTATCATCATTTTCTTCGTCACATCAGTGTAAATGTGCTTGCCTCCTCAATTGTTTGCTGTTTCAAGATTTTAATGACACTGTTATCAGTTTCTTACAGCACAGAAAATTATCAGATTCTTTATGTATTTTACACTATGTCATTCCAATATCAAGAGATAAATCATATATAGCATCTGCACATTCCGAAGATTTTATCAAACAAGAACCAAATCTACCATTTATGATGTGATATTCCATTCTCCAGTCTGATTAATGAATCGGCAACAAATTATTAAAATTAGGACATTCACTATATTTCCATTTAAAAAAAAAAGAATCTGAATTATCTTCTTGCGTCTCTTTTTAGTCTATGATGATGGAAACCTGTGTTAGGTAGTTCTTATACCTACAGCGGAAACATCACTTCTCTATGCATTCATTGTTTTGTATTTAGCGAAAATATGCCTTCTAAAATGCAAAACAAAATTTTCTTTTGTTGAAGGAGTTTAGCATGCTATTGAATATTCCTTGAATTTTAATAGCCGGTCAGCTAAAATCTAACAAGTGTTTGTGGGACTGAGGTGAACTGGGCAGTTTCACCCAGGTCTCATTCTTGGTCATGAGAAATGGAGATTTACAATTGCTCACCAGCACTGAAACTGCATCTATTATTATTTTTATATTTCTTCTTTTCACTTTTGTGGATTTGGTTGTGCTGTTTTTCTAAATTGTTACTTATGAATTTCGTATGGCTTTATAAATGACTATGGATGTTTTAATTAGTCATTTTGTATTCTGTGTAAGCCGCTAAGAGTCTTTTTGATTGCAACACTATAGAGTAATGTTTAATAAATGAAATTTAAAAATATAGATTCTTGACCGCTGATGTTTTAATGGTACTTTTCTCTTGGCTTTTGCAGAAGCTATTGTGACACCATTGCTTGTGTTATTTTCGGATGGCAAAGGGAGAGGGAAAAGGAGCAAATCCTCAACCAAGTGAGATGTCCTGCCTGAAGATACAATCTTGAGATCTGCATATGATATTATATCTTAGTCAGTAGAGGTAGGCAATTTTTTGATAGCCGGAGGCTATGCTTATTTGGACTTTAGTTGGCAGAGCAATGATTCAAAATGGATGGGACCTTTTCTGCATATAAAACCAGGATTTTATATACGTCCTACTTGGGAAAAAGTGGGTGAGGTGTTTTTTTTTAACCTCCTAAGTCAGTTTTAGGACTGGGTTGCTGGGGGTTCGGGAGAACCTCTAACTAAGATTCTGTGCAGTTCAGAGAACCCCCAAATCTGGCTGGCCCCTCCCCCCCTCCCCCCTCCCCCCTGCTTTGTATTAAGCTACTGAGGAATGAGAGAAGACTATGGTAACAATCAAGGCTTTATTTTAACAGAACTAGTTAACCAACAACAAGAACCAGCGTCCCCTGTCTGATAGCTATTTATAATATTAGCTGTCAGACAGGCAACCAATCAGGAGTTTGCAATTCTCCCGCCAGCTGGCAGGTGCGCCTCAGCCAATAGGGATCTTTTCAGCTTGCCAGTAGCCACACCAGGATGTAACACTCCTTTCCCCTGGATTGTGCAGATGTAGTCCTTTAAATAGGCAGGCCGATGTCAGTTCCACCCTGAGTGTCTCAGTTCCTGGGTTGGAGCTGGAAGATCAGGTTGTCGATTGGACTCCTACACTGCTGGATGATGGGAGTCATCAGCGACAGGAGACTCCACCCTCTGTGGCCTTCTGGAACTAACAGGTAAGCCAGCCGACGAGAACACATCGGAATGAGGCCGGGGTTGGTGTGTTGGGTCTTGCCGGTAGGCAGCATCCAAGGTTTGTTTGAGTTGTTGTTGAACGCGGTTTGGAAGTAACTCAGCTGCAGGTTGGTATTGCAGAACTTGGTGCCGCAGTTGATCTATGTAGCGGCGCCACTGGCGTCCATCATCTAATCGGACCCTATAAGAACTGGGCCCGGTTACTTGTGTGATAACTCCAGGCACCCATCTGGGATCCCCCTGGCAGTTACGGGCATAGACTCTATCCAGGTAGGGAACTTCTAGTGTGCCCTGTCTCTGATTGCGGGGAGTCCGTTTCATACATGGGGTGCAATCAGTCTAGTAATATCCGTAGGCACTGCCCCATTAATAATTCAGCAGGACTGTTGCCTGACACTGAACAGGGAGTGGAATGTTGGATTGCCAGGTAGTTAGTGATTTTCTCCACCAAGTTACCAGTGGCCATTCTAGAGAGAGACTCCTTGGCTGACCGAACTGCCCATTCGCCCTTGCCATTACTGGCCAGATGATACGGGGCCACCAGTATATGTCGAATACCAAATTTGGCCAAGAAGGTCTGGAAGACTGCTGACATTAGTTGGGGCCTATTATCGGACACCAAAGTGTCTGGTAACCCATGGGTAGGGAACAGGCGCTGCAGGGCCCTTACTGTTTTCTCTGAAGTCGTTGATTTCATAGGTACTAATTCTACCCAATGGGAAAATGCATCCACGATGACTAAGATGGTTTGCCCCTGGACCGGGCCCGTGAAATCCATGTGGATGCGGGACCACGGTCCACAAGGCAATTCCCATTCCCTCAGCAGTGAAATTGAAGGAGCTGGCCGGGACATCTGACATGGCTGACAGCTGTCAACCCACCGAGCAATTTCTTCATCCAGTTTGGGCCACCAGATATAGCTGCAGGTTACCGCTTTCATCCGCACTATGTCTGGATGGGCCACGTGGAGGTAATCAAGGACTGTATGGCAGAGCAAAGGTGGAACTACCACCTTGCTTCCCCATAATAAGCAATCCTTTGGTTCCGAAAGTTCCAGACGCCGTCTATAATACGGAAGGAACTCATCAGACAGCTTGTCCTTAGGCCACCCCCTGTGGTTCCAATCTAGCACCTTGCAGAGAACTGGGTCTTGTTTAGAGTGAATTGCTATATCAGTGGCCATTAGAGGCAACTCAAGGTCCTCTATCAAGAGGACTGACATGGCCAGGGCCGGATCTGAGCCCAGGGATGGCAAGGGGCAGTGGCTGAGGGTATCCGCATGCCCCATATTTTTACCAGGACGGTATTCTAACTGGTAAGAATAAGCCGCCAAAAAGACCATCCACTGCGACATGCGTGGTGAGAGAATGGCCGGAGTAGGGCGGTCACCAGCTAGAATCCCTAATAAAGGCTTGTGGTCAGTAAGGAGCAAAAAGTGATGGCCGTATAGGTAGTTATGGAATCGCTTGATTCCTGCTACGGCCGCCAAAGCCTCCTTATCCTGGTGACTATAATTTATCTCAGCCTTGGACAAGGTCCGAGAGAAGTAAGCAATTGGTGCCTCTATCCCATTAGGGCATCGGTGGCTCAAAACCACCCTGATACCATAAGGGGACGCATCACATGCTAGGATGAGTGGTAATTTATCGCTGTACTACATAAGTAAGCAGAGATTAGACAGCCGCGAATGCATGAGCTTCGCGGCTGTCCCATTTCCAGGCTGCTGAACAATCAAGCAGTCTGTGTAAAGGCTCCACAACGGATGCCTTATGCGGCAGAAACATGGCGTAAAAATTTAATAGTCCTAAAAAGGCTTGCAGTTCAGCTTATTAGTGGGGGCAGGAGCGTTTTTAATGGCCTCAATTTTTTGACGGAGTTGGGTGAATTCCTTGGGCATCGATCAGAAACCCTAGGAATTCCACCAATTCCACTCCAATATAACATTTGGGGGTTTTTTCAATTTGAGTCCAGCGCTATGGAAGCGCTGAAGCACACTTCTCAATTTTG
Organism: Natrix helvetica; assembly: GCF_964273705.1. Taxonomy (NCBI): domain Eukaryota; kingdom Metazoa; phylum Chordata; class Lepidosauria; order Squamata; family Natricidae; genus Natrix; species Natrix helvetica. The sequence continues at coordinate 159,320,040 of NC_138548.1, read as the reverse complement.
ACATTAATTGATGTGGAGAACATCTCCGGGCCACATAAGTTGAAAAAATAGCATTGTTTCCTTTCAGAGGAAATTCCAGCAGAATGGTTTGCATTGAGGAAGCATTCAAATCTCTCAAGGCAGGCTTCCCAAGATTCCTTGTCTGGCATAAAAGTGGCAAAAGTGGGAACCACAGACATGACAGTGAAAGTATGAGAGGAGACTATGGTAACGATCAAGGCTTTATTTTAACAGAACTATTAACTAACAACAAGAACCATCGTCCCCTGTCTGACAGCTATTTATACTATTAGCTGTCAGACAGGCAACCAATTGGGTGTTTGTGATTTTGCCGCCACCTGGCAGGCACGCCTCAGCCAATAGGGATCTTCTCAGCTTGCCAGTAGCCACGCCAGGACGTAACACCACCCCTCCCAGGAGTCCCCATGCAGCCCATTTTGAATGCAGGTAAGTGCAGGGCACATATGGAGGCTTGGGGAGGGTGAAAAATGAGCCTACAGGAAGTTTGGGAAGGCCAGAAATGAGCCTGTTTCCGACCTTCCCAAATTTCCGGGACGCTCCAAAGGGCCTCCGGAGCTTGGGGAGGCTGTTTTCATCCTTCCAGAGGTTTGAGGAAAGCCTCCAGAGCCCGGGGAGGGCAAAAATCCTCCCCCCCCCACTATGGTGCAGGAGGTTGACTAGGCCACGCCCACCATGGCCACACCCACCCAGCAAATGGGCAAAGAACCCCTTGCTAAAATTTTTGAAGTCCACCCCTGGATTTGCACTATAGTTATTTCTTCTGGGTCAAATAGTTAGGAAACTGTGCAGCCATTTTTAATAATTCTTTCACCAAAATCTTGACATGGGGCTTTCAAAGGCTTTCTGTGGACCTGAGACCATAGGACTTTCTATACACACTTACCTGGTAGTGTGACCTATTAAAGTCCACATGTGTAATTTTTGTGAAGAAGCCACATTGCCAATACTAGTGTTAGGAGCTATCTACAAAGGGGCAACATAATTTCTGGTACAATTCAGTCATAAAAGGTATATTTCCCCAGCTTTTATTCAGATGGCCTATAACATTCATGGAATAATTCAAGATGTCAATTTGGATTTGGAGACCGAAACCTACATAGGGTGGGGTCTGTATATCTTAGACATCATTTTTATTTCTTCTTTATTAGCCACCATTAGTCTGACTAGCAACAGGACATGAAAATGTCCTCAGTATCCAAAAGCAGTTGAGCTCTCTCTTTTTGGTGTAGGCATACATCCATACCGGAAACTGTTTTCTAGATAAAAAGATCAAGACTCACTTACATCCTCAGTAAAACTACTGTACTTGACATTTGCTTTTAGTATCCAGTCTTAAGAATGTGTACACTGATCAAATCAGTATTTATTTATACGTTAGGGTGTATTATAATGAGTTTTGAACTGCCCTTTTTTGGGAGGGCAGGGGGTGGGGGTGATGTCCACTAATTTTTATAAAATGTTAAAATATTTTTTAAGTCCAATTTCAAATTCAATCTAGATTATTAATCTTTTGATAGATCCCTTTTTATTTCAATTGCAAATGATGTAACTGACTAGTTAGTTTAGTTTCAATTAAAAATGATGTAATTGACTAGTTAGTATTGTTACATACTTTACTTTAAATTTGCTCTTGGAGTTGAGGTTGACATTTAATTCACAATTACACACTTACACTTGTTGTATTTGGGTCTTTTCCCGTGTAAGATTGAGATTGTCTTGGCAACGTTTTGGCGAGGTCCCACTCGCCATCTTCAGGCTGGTGTTTGACAATCTCAATCTTACATGGGAAAAGACCCAAATACAAGAAGACCAGCCTACCTACACCTGTGAAAATCTACGAATACACACACACACACACACACACACACACACACACACATCCCTTCAATACTGTATAGATCATTAGCACAATTTAAATACTAGTGATCACCAGTTCAAGGTTTAAGTACTGCCTACTTGTATGATTTTGTTCATTTTTATGTTGCAAACGCCAACTCAATTGCTTGCTTTTATTTCCTGTAAAAATCTACGGTAAGTCCTTAAATCTGTTACTTGATATAGTTGTGGCTTAATATAAATTAATGCCTTCAGATAAATATGTTTGCAAACAGAGTGCAGTGAATGAAACTGTTCGTAAATGAAATCTAACTTCCTGTGCTTTTAAAATGCGATACAACATCATTCTTATTATTTCCAGGCATAACCACATACTGAATTCCATTAAAGGGAGGGGGAATAATTTATGATAAAACAGTTCTAAGTAAAGAAATGTCCATTGAGGATACAATAATTGTTTTCATTTTCTTTTCCCCAATGCGAGTGGAATAATAAAATGCTAATAGATGCAAATTATGCATGATCTTTAGTGCATACTAAAGAGAAACCTTTTGAAAAAGGTGGTACTTTCTATTAGTAATTTCCTATAGTCAACACATTATTTGATTCAGACATCGTAATAACTTTGGTAGCGATTGCTACCATGTTTTATCATCTCTGGAATGAGCAGAGACTGGCAGCCAAGCAGAAAGATACATTCCTGAAGGGATGATGATGATGATGATGATGATAATAATAATAATAATAATAATAATAATAATAATAATAATAATAATAATAATAATAATAATAATAATAATAATAATAATGTCAAGATCAGATGGTCAGATGGTCAAGATCTTGTGGGATTTTCGCATACAAACGGATAAAATACTGGCGCATAATACACCAGACATCACACTGGTTGAGAAAAATAAGGTTACAATCATAGACATCGCAATACCAGGTGATAGCAGGGTCGCCAAGAAGGAATATGAAAAAAATCGCGAAATACCAGGACTTAAAAATCGAAATCCAACGATTATGGCACAAACCAGCAGTGGTAATTCAAAGGGGCACATTGAATCGGCACACTGGGTGCTATTCCAAAAGCACTGGAATTACATTTAAAACAGTTAAAAATTGACAAAATCACCATCAGTCAAATGCAAAAGGCCGCACTGCTTGGATCCGCACACATATTACAAAAATACGTTACGACGTCCTAGGCCCCTGGGTGGGGCCCGACTAGTAATCAATGCCAAATCCGGCGAAACAACTGGCCGCTGTGATACAATTCTGTTGATGCAATAATAATAATAATAATAATAATAATAATAATAATAATAATAATAATAATAATAATAATAATAATAATAATAATAATAATAATAATGGTGGTGGTGGTGGTGGTGGTGGTGGTGGTGGTGGTGGTGGTGGTGGAGGAGAAGAAGAAGAAGAAGAAGAAGAAGAAGAAGAAGAAGAAGAAGAAGAAGAAGAAGAAGAAGAAGAAGAAGAAGAAGAAGAAGAAGAAGAAGAAGAAGAAGAAGAAGAAGAAGAAGAAGAACAACAACAAGAACAACAACAAGAACAAGAACAACAACAAAAACGGGGGAAGGGAAAGAATCCAAACAAATATTTTACTCCCAACAAATTCCACCAGGAAATCTTGGTGAGAGAAAACAAACATTGCCCCAATAGAAGAGCTACTCTGACTTGAAGAAGAGAAAATGGAAATACATGAAAAATCAATGAGGTAATAATTAAATTGTGGAGGCCGCCGTACAGCGGCTGATGTTCAGCATGCATCTGTTAATGCAGAGTGGGACTTGGCGTAATCAACAGTTAAAGGAGAGCAGAGAATGGCTGACACTTGGAAGCTAATTCCACCATCAGGCTCTTTAAAAACGCATACCCGCTCGGCACACTATCCGGAGAGATATTTAGAGGAGGTTAAAGATACAAATTAAAGTCCAGGAGAACGATACCTTCCTGATTACCACCGTTCTTAAATCAGTCCTTTTCCCCAGCCCCACAGCTGGGCCTCAGCTGCAGTGTAGCTGTCATTTACGCTATCCATGGTCCAGGATTGATGACAGTCATTCACTGATGAAGCTGTATACATCATTTCTGTCCAGGCTGTACTGGCCAGATGGACCCTGACCATCTATCGCCTGTCAGGGACACATCTGTTCATGCTGCTGCTAGGGGTACTAACAAGTCATTGGCTCTCTGAAAAAAGGACAGTGTCAGCTGAATAGGGCACCCCCATAAAAACTCTTCTTGGGCTCCCTCCATCCCTCCCCCCTCATTTCTTAATAAAGTCAGGGAGAAAATCTGCTGCTCTTTTTACCACGTGAAGATGTTGCAATGGAAATTTGAAATCCATACAGAAAGGGAAGCATCAAGTCCAACGTGGGGGGGGGGGGGGAACCCCTCCTGGTTATTCTCTTGCTGCTTTATTTTTCTTGCTTGTATTTTTCCACCATTTTTTTCCCCGCACAGAATCATTTACACGTGACATGCTGAGGTCGTGATGGAAAATATTCAAGTTTTGTAAAAAGAAAAAAATCACAATCAAAATGCAAGTGTACTATTAGTTATTATTATACCATTCTCTGAGCAGATAGCTGAAGGGGGCCTTTCTTCCAACCATATGAAAAAGCAAGAGGAGGTAACCTATCTTTCAGTTTTAAGTTGACATTTCAGGATTTTTTTTTGTAAAAGGCCATATTAAAACGACACTAGAAAAAAAACAGCTGGCTTTTCATTATTCAATTCTATAATTTTATTGGTCCAAAAAATATAATTGTAAAACCTGGGTAATATTAATGCTCTTAGGTTGCCTTTGATTGCCAAATTCAGGTGGGGGAGACTAGTAGAAGCAAATATTGGCTGCTTACAACCATGTGCCTGGAATAATTGAACTGCAATATTTTCATCATGAAATCAGTATATGATTTGGAATTGATTCTGGGCAATAATACAAGGAAGGAATATATCTCATTAAAACCAGTTGGACTAATTCCTGAATATTGGGCATTTTATTTTGCAAATGATAAATGCATTTACTTTATTTTTCTCTGTAATATTTTAGAATGTTAAAAAGTGCCTCTTGAAAAACAAAAACTATGATTGTCAATTCCATTCCCTTTCCCTTGCAAAACATTATACCAAGTTAATATAATTTTATCCTATTTGTATATAAACAAGTACTGGTTGCCTATAGTGAGAAGCAATACATACTTGAGCTGGTACAGGCTAGCTGATGTTTCTTCAAATGTCCCTCCAGCAGAAGTAGAAGCTTTCAAATTTTTTTTACTACCAGTTCTGTGGGCGTGACTTATTTTGTGGGTGTGGCTTGGCAGTCATGTGACCGGGAGGTGAGAAGTGACTGGATGGGGTGAGTGGGCGGGGCATTTTTCACTTAAAACTGTCTGCATATGTGCACAACATTAAAAAAGGGAGGGGGGATTACATTTTTTCAATGAAGATTGTTCTGCGCATGTGCAGAACAGAAAACCAAGATGGCGCCGCAGAGGATAGAACCGGTATGGTCATGAGTCCGCTGGAGTTACTACCTATTTGGTAGTCTGAACTGGACCAAATAGGTAGGAACCCACCTCTGCTTTGAACTCTATACAGATAGTCCCTGATTAGCATTCAAAATTGGAAGCTGTAATTTGACTGTTAACTAAAGCAGTCACTATGTGAAACAGAAATTATGCTTATGATCTTATTTTGGTGTTGCTTTGCTTAAAAACCTGGTAGGATGAATCACAAAATTACCTTTCATCAGTGTTGTCACTGCGAATGTCACTGTACAAGATAGGCGCTAAGTGAGGGCTACCTCTAGAAGACTAGGTCTTGGCTCTCAACAACATATAGGACTCAGTACATGGACTGATAAGGTTAAAGAGGTCATGTCATCCATTTAGTTCAAGCTTCTACTAGGTGTGAGGATCCACATTAAAGCATTCCAAGCAGATGTCTGACTAGGTTCTGTCTGTTGTCCCCATCGAGGCTCCCACAGCCTCCAGGAACTGCAAAAGAACATTCACACTTACATTTCTAGCTAAAAAGGAGCGGAGAAAGCTCTGAACCCTGTGCAGCCCTACAAAGCAAGGGCCACGAGCTGGATCTATTGCTCCCTATCAACCCCAGCAGTGAAAAGCATCAGAGAAAGAAAGTAAGCCACTACAGAATTGTGTCGTCCACCCCCAATTTCCCACGTCAGCCCGTAAGGATACCATGGTATTGAAAACCACCAAGAAGTCAAGACAAACAAGGAGGTATGCACTACCCCACTCCCATCATAATAGATTATCCATGAGTGTGACCATTCTGTCTCATATGCAGACCTGAAACCTGACTGAAAAGGATCCAGATAATTCTTTAACAGCTCTCCAGTTTTCTCTTCATGGGAGTTGCTTGCAATTATACTTTTGATTTTTCCTTTTTAAAGAAACTCCTACCAGTCTCAACTTGCTTTGCCCGTTAGCTTCTCCTGCCATGGGATCCTACTTATCATTTCTCTGAATTCATTAAAATCTTTTTTTTTGTTTATTTATTTGTTTTTGGGTAGCCTTAGTTAAAGGTAAAGGTTCCCCTCGCACATATCCGCTAGTCATTCCCAACTCTAGGGAACTCCGTGCTCAACTCCGTTTCAAAGCCGAAGAGCCAGAGTTGTCTGAAGACGTCTCTGTGGTCATGTTGCCGGTATGACTAAATGCCAAAAGTGCACAGAGGGCTGTTACCTTCCCACCAAAGGTGGTCCCTATTTTTCTACTTGCATGTTTACATGCTTTCGAACTGCTAACTTGGCAGAAGCTGGGGCATGTAACGGGAGCTCACTCCATTATGTGGTTCTAGGGATTCGAACCACTGAACTGACAACTTTCTGATTGACAAGCTCAGCATCTTAGCCACTGAACCACTGTGTCCCCTTGGGTAGCCTTAAGAACCATATTTTGATTAAGGTCCATTTTAGTTTCCTTAACATTAGGAACCCAAGTGCTATAAAGGTAAGATTCAGCTGCTTCCATTCCCTCAATTAAGTCTTCCCAATTGATTAGTATCAAGTCAAGGATAACTGATCCTTTAATGTCTTCTCCACCCTCTGAAAGTGACAGTTGTCAGCAAGACATCAGGAGGATCCATGCTTGGCAGAGTTTGTCTCCCAACAGATGGTGGCTCAAGTCTCCCCTCATTATGTCTTCATGCTTCTTCAAAAGCTCTGCAGTTTGCTTTTGGAAGGAACCATTCACATCCTCTTGGTTGACAGTACCAAAATAGTAGCACATATATTTGTCTCCTTGCTCTTATTTTAACCCAGGTTCTCTCTACAGCATTACCGGTTTCATTAATTTGGCTATCTGAACAGGCATGGGCATTTTTCATAATACGGTTGAACTCTTCTTTCCTTATTGTTTCCTTTTCAACCAATTGTCTCTTTCAGATCAGTGGTGGGATTCAATTTTTTTTATTACCAATTCTGTGGGCGTGGCTTGGCGGGCTTGACATGGCTTGGCGGGCATGGCTTGGCGGGCATGGCTTGGCGGGCATGGCTTGGTGGGCGTGGCAGGGGACAGATATTGTAAATCTCCATTCCCTCCCCATTCCAAGGGAAGGATACTGTAAAATCCCTATTTCCTCCTGATCAGCTGGGACTCGGGAGGCAGAGAATAGATGGGGGCGGGGCCAGTCAGAGGTGGTATTTACTGATTCTCCAAACCACTCAAAATGTCTGCTACCGGTTCTTCAGAACTGGTCAGAACCTGCTGAATACCACCTCTGGTTCAGATGCTCCAATCATGGGAATCATCCCACCAGGTCTCTGTTATGCTTGGCTTTAAAAAAAACCCTCCCCTGAGCCAAAGTTTACCTTATTCTCCATACATTGAGCATTGAAGTATAGACAATAGTGACAGTGTATTTTATCAACCAATTATTTTTTTTCTGATTTTTCTCTCAGTGGTTTCACAAGTTCTATTTCTATAGCATTCATGCAGTCTACCGCGCACAGGTTTTTATCCAAGATCCTTATTTTCAGCTGGATTCACTTTAAGCCATCCCATTCATGCTCAATATGCTTTGGCCAAATACATTTTTACCCATCTTTGCAAGGTGCAACTTGCCTTCTGCCAGTAGTCCATCATGTAGATAGCCCAGACTGAGGCTCCTTATGGTGCATCCCACAAAAGCGTGACCCTGATACATCCATACAATACCAACCTTGATAGTGGGCTATAAATAAGCCACATTGATTTAGGACTCTGAGCAGTGTAGCACATTGAGAAATTGAATTGGCTGCTTACCTCACTTGTCCAAGGCTCTTTTTGTATTGGTAAGGAGGACAAGTTTTTAGCAGGCAGTTTGAAACCACTTCATGTCAGTCCGATAGGTCAAGGGCACAAATCATCTTGGCTATACAAAAGAGATCCAAGTACTCACTTGGTCTGTATCTGTGCCTCTGACATCAAAGTCCCTCCTCAAGCAATTACTTAGAAAAGATTTCAATGCTCATTTCATGGGAATATGTTACAGGTATGCAAATATACTAATAGAGCTGGCTCTTCTTTCTATTTAAGTTCATTTTAGAAGGAGATCTGGAGCTTAGGGTGATTTGAAAAATAACTGGAGGTGAAGATGTATGATGTGGAAAGAATGCCATGGCATTCATTGTAGAAAGAAGACATGGAGCAAAACTTACACAGAGAGAGTTTTGAGATGCCGAAACTGTGTGTGTGTGTGTGTTTCATATTCATTGTTTCAGCATCTCAAAACTCTTTATTTTATTTTATTTTTACTTTAAAGCAAAGTTTGTCAACTTCATTGGGGATTAATAGTCTCTCTTGAGGTACAAGCATTGAACCAGAGTTAGAATCCCAGGACACAAAATGTTGGCGAAATGAACCAAAGTTACCTATGATTTAGTTGAATCTTAATTCAAGATTAATTACAATTCATCTAAATTAAGTGCATTTGTTTAGTAGGACAGGACAGCCTTTTGATTTGAAGGCAAAATGGTGCTTCATAGATGTGGCTAAGGACCTTATTATAGGCACCCTGGACACATCCCACACATCTGCATTTGAATCTGAAGTGCAGTGGGGCCCCAACAATTACTCTGATGACTTCAGGTGTTTTTGCCATTTATATCTTTATTAATGATTGACATTTGGCAGCAATGTTTACAGTTTCTGTAAGGATGCTTTAGGACAGTGATGGCTAAACTTTTTGTTGTTGTGTACCATAGTGCGTGCGCGTGCCGCACCCATAATCCAATGACCCCCCCACGTATGCTCCACCTCTGTGCATGCACACATGAACCCCCACATGCGCCCCAGCCCCACGCATGCGTGTGTGACCCCGTACATGCACATGCAACCCCGATGCATGCACGTGTATCTCCCGCATTCGTCCACCCCCCCGCACATGCGCGGCAGTCACCTAAAAACTAGCTGGCCAGTGGTAGGCGCACGCATGCACAGTTGAGCTGACCTGGGCGACAGCAGCGTGCCATAGGTTCGCAATCATTGCTTTAGGAGAATGCATGGGGTTCTAAGTCTGACATGGATTTTAAAGAAAGAGTTGAAAAACTTAAGGATGGACAATATAAAAATGTAGTATGTACACTATTGCTATTATGTTCTGCTTTCTGTTAGGAATGGAAAATCACACAGCAGTGTATTTGTATATAGGAACAGGAAAATTGTAAGAAATTGATATTAAGAACAACATGTCCTGGGGTAAGTTAAATACAAAAGCTCTTTATATCACACAAAGTTTTGAATACAATAAATTGTTTTTAAAAACAGACAAACAAATAGGCATTAACAGATAAAACCAGATCAGAATGTTGGATGGTCATATGGACAGTAAAATGGGCTGATTAATTTAATAGCATCTCCTCTGAAAACTAGTTCATATTTTACACGAGATGGGAAAATATAAGTAACTTTTATTATTTTTTTATTCTTTCCTTATGCAGTATTTTATTTTGTTTTTGAAGCCGGATTAGCTATTAATACGTCCGCAACCCAGAAATCTCATCGTAGTTGAAAGCACAAGCTGTTATCACTGAAGTAGAGATGGAACAACTTTCATGCCACATATGAATTAGCTACAGTAACAAAATCAAAAGGACATTTGTGAAGGGCGGTTGTTTTGAAGTAGAACAAAAACTGCTCTGGCTACTATGTTTATTAAATATGTTTTTGTCCATGGAAAACCATTATATAATCTACTTTACCAAAAGTAAACAATACAAATAAAAGTACGGAGTGCAAATAAAGGATAAATAGTATTTTGACTTGATTTTTGGAGTCAGTATTTGAAAAGAGCACCAGAAAAATAGAAGAATCCAAATTGTATGCTCTCAGGCATTCATATAAATACATTTTTTTTAAGTGTTTTATTCTCTCAAGGACTTAATTAAGAGGACAAATACCATCTGACCAAAGGTGGAAAGATTCCTTTTAAGAAAGAATGGCTCCAAAGCAGAGGTGGGTTGCTCCGGATTTGGGCCAGATCAGGTGAATCGGTAGTAGCAGAGGCGGGAGGCTGCGCCCACCTGCCTGGATGCTTCTGCGCATGCGCAGAAATGTTGCGTGAACCCGCGAGCTTGCCCGAACCAGTAGTAAGAAAATTGGCAAGCCACCACTGCTCCAAAGTCCAAATGAGCATGTCACTGTACTGTTGACATTTGTGTACTGTCGACATTTGTGTATCTTTGAGACTAAATTTAACTGCCCTCAACTTCTTGTCATTATTAAGAACTCTCAACTCATCGGGGGGCATATCTTAATCCAGCGGATATAGAGACACCCTCCTGACACTAGCATCTCTCTCTGAAAGGACAAAATAAACAATAAATAAATATTCCCCCCCAACACACACACACACTATCAGGAAGTCAGTTCAGGTCCCCAGATGCCCCTCTGAGGTTCTTTAAACGAAGGGGAGACAGCCTGAATTTCAACGTAGCTTTTTCTTTCTTGGCAAGTAATTAGAACTTTGGGGCTGAGGGAAAACTTCAATGATAAGCATGTTTGGGGGAGAAATTATGACTCCTCGCACTTCAAAGTGAAGTGAATTTGGAACCAATTTAATTAAAGACAATGAGACCTCTTCAAGAACTCTAGCACTTCCACGTGCTATTTTCGCTCTGCTCTTTGCCCATCGCTCATTATGATTCTGACTAGTCTCAGGGTAACAGTAACAAACTAGATTGGCTTTATATTACTTTATAACTAACTCTAATAGCTAATGAATGTTTATTTCTTAAGAATGCCACAACACAGTGCCATTGCTAATTGAGAGAGTTCATTTGCCCAGAGCAACTTGGATTCCTAACTTAGAGCAGGGCTGCCTGTGAGGCTTGAATTCATCACCACGGACATAAATTTCCAATTATTTCAGGAGGCTTACCTGTTGCATCATTATGAACTGAAATGGCCTGATCTGCCCAAATGAACTCAGTGGGATGAATGCATCAGTGGGAACATTATTTGTGGAATCCATTAACATCCCCTTTTGATTTAACCCTTGCTAAATCAGAATTACATACAAAGAAAGGCCTATCCTATAGAGGCTGGGTATCGAAAAGGTTATTGAGGATGGGCTTCAGCATGAGTCTGAAAGCTTGGAAGAACAAACCTCTGGTCCCGACTCATATTGGATCTACGGAAAAGGTTACATTTGGTATAGTCGCGTGAAACATTTATATTTAGAAAATTGTGTGCTTTAAAAGACATCAGGGAAAGCTATGTATGTACAAATATACAGTATATTACTATGCAAAAGTTGTACACAGTCATGCCAACCGCTGTAAATAGAAGTGTTAATTCTTTGTTTTTATCAATTAACAAAATTGAAAGTAAATAAAGGGAAGAGAAATCCAAATCAAATCAATATTTGGTATGACCACCCTTAGCCTTCAAAAGGTTGATGAAAAATAAACTGTTAACACCTCTACTTCTGAAAGGATTCTTAATTTGCAACATTTTTACACAACCGCGTAAAATCTTTGCACAGTTCTGTCTGTCTGTTTTGTCTGTCTGTCTGTCTGTCTGTCTGTCTGTATGTATGTATGCATGAATGTATGTATGTATGTATGTATGTATGTATGTATGTATGTATGTATCACAGGTGGTATTCAGCAGGCTCTGACCAGTTCTGGAGAACCAGTAGTGGAAATTTTGAGTAGTTCGCAGAACCGGTAAAAGCCACTTCTGACTGGCCCCGCCCCCATCTATTCTCTGCCTCCCGAGTCCCAGCTGATCGGGAGCAAATGGGGATTTTGCAGTAACCTTCCCCTGGAGTGGGGAGAGAATGGAGATTTTACAGTATTGTTCTCCTGCCACGCCCACCAAGCCACACCCACAGAACCGGTACTAAAATTTTTGAATCCCACCACTGGTATGTATGTATTATACAATAGGTAGGTTTATCAGAAATCTGTTTGTCAAAGTTGGACAGAAAGTTACTACGAACAGTTACATACTTTTCACCTTAAAAATGCACAGAAAGTTTGAGGAAGTTGAGAACTTGACTATGTGCCATCTTGACATTGGCCAGATTTAGACTGTTTTGTAAATCCCTGTATGTCCCCATTGAATCTGGAGCCAACTCAGTGATGAGCGAGCAGCTGGACATTTGCACTCTACTCTACCACATGCAGAAGGACATCCACATCACAAGCAAAGGAATTCCTTAACAATAAATGAAGTCAGAACGTCCATTGTTCAGCTTTGTGAAGAGAATTGTGAAGAGCCTTGGAAGAGATCCTTCTGTCTTCCAGGACTAATAGTGTATCATCTTCTAATTTTTCATGGTTCAGTTTCTTTTTTTTTTGTTTTCCTCTCCTGGCTGTTCTTTTCTTCTTTTTTCAAGATTCTGTTCTACATAGGCTTAAATTTTATTCTTTTCATTATTGCATTTTAATACCTTTTGTTGTAAGCTGTATTGGAAGTGCTATCCAAGTGTATTAAAACAATAAACTAGGTAAGTGAAGAACACATAGACAGAGTCCTTTTAAAGCTATTTTAACATGCTTCTACTTCAGAATTCCCTCCTTCTGTTACATGGGCACTACATTCCACTTTTTAGCATCTTCTGCATTCCAGGAGTATCCTAGCAGGGAAGAAAGATTAAAATATATGCTACCGTCATTCAATCAAACCCCTGCCCTTTTTATTACATGAAAAACAGGGTGGAGCTTCATTCGCATAGCGGCAGATGCCATCTTGATATACACCCTCAGCCCATTTTCTGCAGATATTCCTGCTGCACCCTTAAGTTCCTTTCAATTCATTAACATCTTGAGATTATTCTACATCTTTCAGGAAACAATCATTGTCATGGGTGCCCATTCAAAGGGTGGTGGTGGTGGTGCAAAATCTTCAAGATAGCGTGGATGGTATCATGACCCAAAGTCTCTCACTTGTGTGTGTACATGTACAAAAGAAATGGATTCAGAATTATAGCACTGTGCCTACTGTATTGCAGGGTTTGATCACCCCCTATAACAATCATGTGTGTGTGTGTGTGTGTGTATGTTGGGTGTGTATGTTCCAGCATAACTCTGGAACGCCTCAAGCAATTTCAACCAAACGTGGTACGCAGATGACTTGCTCGCTGGAAACAAATACTGTGATGGTAAGACGCCCCTTAAACCCCTTGAGGTATGTGTTCTGTTAAGATACAGCCTGTTGTGCCTTAAAATGGATTAGACTGTACCACCATAAAATAACTTCTACTGTGCAGCGCAGTGGAGTTGCCATGATAATGGCTTCACATTAATCCACAAGGGGGCTCCCTCTGGTAAGGAGGAAAATCCAACATTAGAAACTACATTTGGTTCAGACATTTTCCCCTTATAAATAAATACCTGGACAACACCGGGCTATTGGCTAGTACTTTTAAAAATGTTTCAGGGATAGTTATGTTTGACATCACCTATTTCTTAAAAGTGAAACGTATTTCTTGTACATGTAAGAAGGTATCTCTGAAAAAGTTGTGTCTCCTTTTCTGTGCCTTCTTGCAAATGGCTAGCAAAATAGATGCAACAGTTGTGTCACATTGATGTCTTGAGTCTTTCAAGACATTGAGCAGAAAGACTTCAAATGAGTGATAAAGCATCTCACCTAAGTATCATATATATTTAGGAAAATGATAACCAGCAACAGGTGGTGGGCTACAACCAATAATCAGAAAGAGGCACACTGTTTTAGTAAGCTTAGCTTCTGAGAAGTCTTAGCCAGAAATAAAAATGCTCATTTTATAGTTGTGAAACTTTCCAGAGACTAATCTCTGCTGGGTTGAATCCACTCTTTGAGACAGCACATTACTCAGACCTTGCATTCTTTACATAGCTTACATAATGTCTGCTTCATGAGAGTGTTGTTATTTATGCATTTATTTCATAATACATGCATTCCTAACATCTGACCAGGAATGGAACATTTTTTTTGGAAAATCTATATATGAATTGTAGAGCATATTAAATAAATCATTTTAAAGCACAAGAAAAAAAGTTCAAAGATACATAAAATTAGACACACCATTAAATGTTTCATTTTTAATAGGCTGCATATCTAACACAGTTATCTTATTAATAGAAGTATGTGTTATTGCTTAATAATGCCTACGTTGTTTTGCCAACTTTTGCCATAAGTGTTCTCAATTATCTTGATTAGTTAGAGAAATAGGCTGATAATAATGTAATGAAATTTAATAGAAACAAATCAGAAAGTTTCTTACTTAGAAAAAAAGAAATAAAATGCAACCTGGCTTGGTAATAGTACTCTTGAAAAGACCTTATTGTAGATGATAGATGAAGCTGAAGATGCATCACCAATGGCATGGCTGCAAAAAGGAGTAGGGGGGAAGAGGAGGAGGAGGTGCTGGTGGTAGCAAAAACTACTATGTTCTGCTTTGGTCAGATCCCACCTTCAGGAACAAGGATGCTGAAGGCATGACAAACTATATCTTATAGGACAGGTTCAGTCTTTAGGTATCATATTTGATAGGGAAATTTATAACATTTTTCAAGTAACTAAAAGATGGGTAACATAGAAAAAGATTCAGTGTCCCTATTATTCTGGATTGTAAGATATAATCTTAAGTTACACAAAAGGTTTCATATAAGCAAAATCATTCCAATGGAAAGAACACTTTGATTGTGGTGGAATCTGCAGCTGGACTGGAGAGAGGTATTAAGAGGAAGCCAAGTTTAGAGTGCACTACAGAAAGGCACAAGCCTGCCCTCCCCCACAAATCCCCGACTATTCCCAAGGTAATACAGTCAGCCTGATGAGATTCTTGTAACATAGGTGATTAGCAATAAAGTTTCTGTTTGAGATATTCATGGTTCTGGTTGTTTGCATCTGATATTGACAGTGCAAACACTTATAGGGGGTCCATAATGAGCTCTATTTCACCAGATGTGTTCAAGGACAGCCCACTTGTCAGAGATGTTTTACACTGGATTCCTATACTGCACTGGACAGACATGAATGTTCTAAATAGCAGATTTATTTTCTATCATTGCATTCACACAACACGGTTATTGAGATTAGTTAAAAATCTATAGCAATAGCACTTATATAGCGCTTCACAGTGCTTTACAGCCATCTCTGAGCAGTTTACAAAGTCAGCATCTTGCCCCCAACAATGTGGATCCTCATTTTACCAATTTCAGAAGGATGGAAGGCTGAGTCAATCTTAAGCCACTCAGAATCGAACTCCTGAGGTGAGCAGTGAGTTAGCCTGCAGTACTGCATTCTAACCACTGCACCACCATGGCTCTCTATGAGACATTTTGGCATAACATGCTAAATTTATAGTGTTAATCTTTATTCATTTCTGCTTAGGTAATTTCTGCACTAGTAACTTATAGCTATAGCATAACCTAATCATAATTGAAACTCAGTAAAATCTGTCATCACTATTGCTTTGTTCGCCCAACAATGGTGGGATGTCTCTAGAAAACACTGCATGTTGCTAGTGAAGAAATCGCCTTAGAGTCTTGTGCAAATCCAATCCCTTTTGGTGAAAGTAGTGTGCAAACTTAGAAGTTCATTTTGATGGCCAGGTTAAATGCATATCTGAATGCAGCCTATAATTATAAGGGGAAGCTATTGAATGGGAGAAGTGCAGAAAATCAAACCAAATTACTTACTCAAAATAATAATTCTAAGGGGCTGCCACAAGGAAGAGGGAGCCAATCTATTCTCCAAAGGACCTGAAGTCAGAATAAGAAGCCGTAGATTGAATTAATCAAGGACAGAATCAACCTACAACTAAGGAGAAATTTCCTGACGGTTAGAACAATTAATTAGCAGAACAGTTTGCCTTAAGAAGTTGCGGGTCACTGGAGGTTTTAAAGAAGAAATTGAGCCATTTGTCCAGAATGGTACAGTGTCTTCTGCTTCAGCAGGGGTTTGGATTAGGGGACGTCTTAGGTCCCTTCCAACTTTGTCATTCTGTTCTACCAGCACTTGTTCATCTTGTTGGCCACAGCTGTTTTAATAAGAGGTATTAGGTGGGTATGCATACACTGTCCTGTAGTTTTTGCAGTTCTCTTATCATTGTCTCCGGTATCAATGTGTAATGTAGGCACTAACTCCACTAACCATGTGGAAAAGTGCCAGCCGTCCTTAGCTCAGGTTAATGCTGTGAAGGAAATAGCTGTCTGCCAAGTGGTGCTTACTGTAATGGGCTTGGAAGTCACTGTCTGACTGCCTTTCCTTACCCAGCAACAGCACCCATACGCTTAAGGTAAAATATGAACTAGCTGGAGTAAAATAGCCTTCTGACTCCGAATGCTAATTTGTCTGCCCAGCGGATGCTGTACATAGCCAGTTGGCTAAGAGAGTTCATTAGATTCCCTGTAAGGTGGGAAAGAGGGAAAGGCAACCAGTGCCGAGTTATTCATTGTCCTACGACTCAATTCTAATCACTTCAGTCAGTGTGACTGACAGAGAAATGCTTTCCACCGTGATTGAGTATATTGATTCTTGAGCCCCTTTTGGGGCACACTAGAGACATAATCAGAGCCTCCGCTTTAAAAAAAATAAAACCTCCTCTTCATCTGCCTTAATCATCTGATCGATAATCAGCATCAGGGCTAGAGATCTTCAGGAAAGCTTTTGCCAAAGTCTTTATTTTCCGTCTCTCTGCTGAGTCAAGACAATCGCAATAGACCAGAAAAACAAGCAGCATTGCTGATTCTCTTGAGCGGGCATTTTTCTTCCTCTCTTTTTCCCTCCTTAATCTCTCGTGAACCATTTGCTAGGAAGCTATCGTTTTTGTAAGGTATCTTGAAAGAAAAGGGGACAGGAGGTGAATGATGTTTCCTTTCTTACACCCATAGCTGGAACTGGAAGAGGGACACACAGACACCAAGCCCCTTCCTACTAGGAGACACTACACATATAGTATCTTGAAGAATGGCTTCGACTGAAAGTAAAGTCCGAACTGTATCTGTGGATGAGATGATAGCTGATGGTGAAACTTTCTGATAGGATGTCCATGGAGATTCTCAGTCATCCAAGTCATGGTTGTCCCAAAGGTGCTTTTTCAAAAGGCAACTGGACTATGTTTTTCTTAATAATTTCTGATGGGATTTTTTGCCTGATAGTAGACACCGAATTCTGGATAAATTAAACATAGGCTTCCCCTCCGTCCCCAGAGTCAAACTCTTAAGCCTAAGAAATGTTGCCTTTTAATGTTGCTACAGCTTGGATGATTTTATGGCCATTCACTGAATCATCAAATAAATGTTTCTTTCCCTCCAAAATATGACAGCTTTATGCACCCTGTAATTATAAACAATTTATTTAGTTCCATAGGAACTTAGCTGATAATGTTTTGCGTAGCTTGATTAGAATGATTCATGGCAGTAAATTCCGGATTATTTAACGCATATAATTTCACTTGGGAAGAAATGGAGCATTTATCAAAAGCTTTCTGTATTGCCTGAGCATGAAATGTTTCCAATTAAAATTTCATCCATGTTTAACCAATTTTTCAATTGAATTACCAATAAAGACAAAGCCTATGACACACAAATAATCTAATGTATCCTCTCTGAAGAAGGAAGCTTTTCTTTTCTTTTTTTTCTTCTTTTTGGTCTGCTGGCTTCAGGAGAGTCTCATCGAATATAATCACAGCATTCATTCCAATTTGGAGAGCAAAGTTGTCCAGACTTCTTATATGTTATGCGGTGTCAAGCAGCCCAGTGCATAGCACTAATTCCTCAAGTGAAGGAGGCAGCGGTTTCCCACACAGCTCCTTGATTTAAATTACAGAGCACATTTATTATGCTTCTGTTCCTCTGACTGTGAAATACCACAGTACAGTAGCTTTGTTCTGACCCCTTCTCCAAAGCCCAGCCTCAAAGTGTGACTAATCTAGTGCCGGATGACAGCTAACTTCAACATCAGACAACATGAAAATTGAAGATACTTTTTATCCTCTTGCCAATCTGCGAGTGTCTGAATAAGCCTCGTCAACTTCATTACAAACTCATCATCTCTTGTGTAGATAATGATAGCCTAGGCTGGTGGAGAACTCAGCTTCTTGTTGTTTTTACTGACTCTCTCTGCCTTCAGGCCACGCATCTGTGGGGATAATGAATGGAGCAATTCTTCGGGCGCAAAACAAAAGGCTGCTGGGGTGGGGGAAAGGCCCGTGGCATCAGACTAGGCCCGGGATCTCAGAGGAAGAAATTCTTTGTCATGAATCGCTTCTCAGAAAAGAAGGCCCTCGTAAGCGGAGAAGAAAGAAGGAGACAGAGTAACTTTGTGTGGCGGTGGGGTGAAAGCCCAGAGGCAGCGGCCATGTGAACGAGCTTTCAGAGGGCCTTTCAACATCCAATTTTAGCAGGGTTTTTTTTGTCTGAAAATCCCTCACATTTAAAACGATGGTGACATAATGTAAATACCACAGGAGGTTTTCATGAGCTCCTGAACACTTATTACACTTATTGAAATACAGTCTAAGCCACAAGACTGAAAGCATTTTGTTCAGCACCCAGCTGTAATAAAGATTCCCTTTTCCTCACAGTCCACCTCTGAATACTTATTTTGTTGCTCATCCATCGGATAAACTGGGGGACCAAACTCTATTTGCGATTTCTCATTGTCCGAAAGGATTTAAAACAAGAATTATGAAATGTTTTCAAGAATCTTGTCCCTTTTCTTGTTCTTAAACACATATTTGTTAAAAAGAAAGGAACTGTGAGGTACACTTTAAAAAAAAACAAGTTTATATACGGTATATTTAACAGTAGAGTGTTAAGCCCAAAATAAATTGTGGTGCTGAAGAAAATAAACTCTATCTAAAACTACAAAACTGTTCTTTCGTTGCTGGGAAATGAAACATATTTTTTTATCCTACATGGAACAAAAACTTTAGGGTTCTCAGCTAATAATAATACGTTTATTGTCTGTCCTTCTTACAAGGACCGTACTGTTGACATCATTTTGGAGAGCTTTTGGCTCAATAAAGTTTAAGCAAAATCCTCTCATAGTACACCAAGGATAGCTGTGAATGACCCTTTCTAAGCAAAGGCATCCTTTGGAACTGAAAATCCCAAATCAGAAACTAAGCCCCTAAGACAAATAAAGGCTTAATTTACTTCTTTGTTCTGTTCCCTGCTATTGCTATTCCACTATTTGTGCCTCCTCCCTTCTCCAAATGCTGTCGCAGCAGGTCACTTCACATGGCAGCATGCATTGCCTTCAGAAGTTGTGGGTACTTCATCACTGGAGGCTTTTGAGGAGAGACTGGACAACCGCCTGTCTGAAATGGTATAGGGCAGTGGTGGGATTCAGCTACTTCGCACCTATTCAGGAGAACCAGTTGTTAACTTTCTAAGCAGTTCAGAGAACCGGTTGTTGGAAGAAATCTCATTTTGTTTTGTTTTTTCACTTTACAGGGTTAATCCTGTAAGGAAGGTAGGAAGGAAGAATTATGGTGTTGTTTCTAGGCTAATTTTTATTGCCCTGCTTACAGAAACTGCCTCTCGGGTTATTACATTGTAACAGCTAACATCGACATGAGTGACGTTGAGTTGGCCACTCCCACCCAGTCACATGACCACCGAGCCACACCTACCCATTAGGGTAGAGAACCAGTTGTTAAATTAGTTGAATGCCACCACTGGTATAGGGTGTCTTGCTTGAGCAAGGGGTTGGACTAGAAGTCCTCCAAAGTCCCTTCCAGCTCTATTCTGGTTGCTTGATTGATCTCTCACAAAATTAAAAGAGAGATCATTATCCTCCCCAACCTAAACTAGGTACTAGTCTCCATCCCAAACTTTGGAAGCAATCAGCACAACCTAACCATCTAGCAAAGGAATACATGGAATCTTTTCACATAAAATGAAATGTATAGTATGCCCAGTGATAGATGGAAACCATGGACTATATATAATAGAGAGGACAGCCTCTGTTTTGCAGATACCTATGGATTCCTAACATGTGATATGCAGCCTTTCTCAGCTTCCTGAAGTTACATCTCCTAATTTCAGTTACAAATGGCTGAATTTCAGCACTGCAGGGGGTCTTTGCTTTTTTTTTTTTTTTTTAACTTCAAGGGTGAGAATGACAGCAGGAGATTTCTGGGTCATTCCAATTGTTTGAAATTCCCAAAGCCCTGAAAATGGTGGGAATCATGATTCAGGATTATTTTTAAGGTTGGGTCAATTAAAGAATGAGAAATAGAATGATTTCCTTCCAAAATGCTTCTTCCTCTTTTTTTCAGCTCCTGATATACAGGCTCTGTAAGCACAGGATGGCAATCTGTAAGCACAGGATTTTCAGCAGCAACAGCAACATTTATCTACACAGACATAGGACAAAATGGAAGTAAGACGTTTTTCTTTTTAAAATGTATCTTGCATTCTCCCTACTTCCAGCCCAGGGGTGGTGTTGAATGAACCATTGTTTACATTGAGATAATGAAGCATTCCCAACATAAATGAAGCCATATAATATCAGGGCTACATTGTCCTACTCTTGCTTCAGAGTTGGTATTCAGCCAGTTCTGACAGGTTCTGGAGAACAGGTAGTAGGAATTTTGAGTAGTTTGGAGAACCGGCAAATAGGCTGGCCCCGCCTCCGCTGCCTCCCAGCTGATCTTCTTTTGTTGCCCTGAACAGGAGAACGGAGCTGGAAAGCAGGTTAGTGGGGTGGGGAGGAAATGGGGATTTTGTAGCAACCTTCCCCCAGGAGTGGGGAGGGAATGGGAATTTTGCAGTATTCTTCCCCTGCCATGCCCACAAAGCCACACCATGCCCACAAAGCCACGTCCACAGAACTGGTAGTAAAAATGTTTGAATCCCACCAATGTCTTGCTTCTTGTTATTGCTGGAATTGATGTAGTTCTCCTTTCTTCACTGCCACCTAACTACTCCATGAATGGGTTGATTAAAAATAGATCAAACATATTCCTTTTTAAAAAATAGTGTTACTTATTTAGTAGATCATGATAATGCCGCAGACATAAAACATCTTGACTGCAGCAGGTTTGAGAAGCAGCCCTTCTCATGCAGGTCACAGAGAAATGGCTGACAAGCAGTGAACATTCCACAGGAAATCACCTTCCGGGGCAGTGGTGGGTTTCCAATTTTTTTTACTATGGGTCCGCTTGTGCGTGCACACTCGCGCATGATGGTTTGTGCATGTGCAGAAGCGTCCGGGCAGATGGGCGGAGCCTCCCACCACCGCCACTACCAGTTCGTCTAATCTGGGCCAAACCGGCAGAAACCCACATCTGTTCCGAGGGATCCAGAGAGGTTAATAGTCAAGTAGGATTATGTATCTTCAATCAGTAGCAAATCTAATAGCAATAGACTTATATACTACTTCACAGTGCTTTGCGGCCCTCTCAAAGTAATTTACTCAGTCAGCATATTGCCCCAAACAATCTGGGCCCTCATTTTACCCATCTCAGAAGGATGGAAAGCTGAGTCAACCTTGAGCTGGTAAGAATTGAACTGCTGACTGTGAGCAGAATTAGCCTGCAATACTGCCTTTTAACCGCTGCACCACCATGGCTCCATAATAAGAATATTACAGTGTATTCAGAAAATATTCAGACCCCCTTCACTTTTGTCAATTTTGTTATGCTGCAGCCTTATTCTACATTTGTTAAAATTCATTTTTTTTCTCTTTAATCTACACTCAGCTCCCCATGATGACAAAGTAAAAGCAGAATTGTATAAATGTCTGTAAATGCATTAAAAAGAAAAAAACTGAAATATCACATTGGCATAAGTATTCAGACCCTTCACTCAGTACTTTGTTGAAGCACCTTTGGCAGCAATTAGAGCCTCAAGTCTTTTTGGATATGATGCAACAAGCTTTGCACATCTGGATTGGGGGATTTTCTGCCACTCTTCTTTACAAATCCTCTCAAGTTCAGTCAGGTTGAGTCAACCTTGAGCTGGTCAGGATCGAATTCCTGGCAGAGTGAGCAGAATTAGCCTGAAATACTGCATTCTAACCACTGCACCACCATGGCTCTTTTACATAAATAAAATGCACTAGTCATTCCTATAACCACAAACTTATCTAATCATCAATACCCAGTTTCGTGTTTTTTTTCATCCCAAGCACAAAATCCAGAAGCAGTTTGAAGTAGAGACAAAGTTGGATATAAAAGCAATTGCTTCTTGTAGGAGAGATTTTTTTAAAAAAATACTCATAGAGCAGTGAATACCATTCCTTTCTAATTTCCATCCTGCAGGAAGAAGTCTAGCTATTAAATTTAACCCAGTCCATTTAAAACCTTTCTATTATTTCTTTTATCTATTGCCAATTCAATAGATTAGCTAGCTACCCCTCCCTTCCTTCCTCCCTTTTTTAAATACTGTGTCTTTCTGGACTAGCCAATGAAGTTTTCTTGGCATTTTTTTAAACAAATGGTTTGCTCCTTCTTTCTTCCTGGGGCACAGAGAGACTGACTGGGCATGCATTTGTCATTAACATGTGTTTAATACCTTACTCCTAATGGCTCAAAGTGGCCTATCCAGAAAAAATGAGAAAAACATTTCTCTCTCCACTCTTGTTCTTTAAACTATTATTTTAAGCTGTTTTATTATTATAATGGCATTAAATATTGTATAACCCCACTAAATATATTATAATTACATAAAATATGTTGCACTTAAAAGCACTCTTCAAATTTAATTCTACTGCAGTTAATAAATAATACTTAAAAAGAATGTTACAGTAAATTCTAATTCTTTGTTTTTTTGAATCCTGTGGTTAATGTAAATTTCAAAGCACTGCAAACATTAGTTTACTGCATTGGTTTGCGTTCACCAAACACTGAAGCTAACTACTTTGAATTGAATTGGTGTATTAATTTTGCTGTTTAGATTGATTTTCTGACACTGCTTTCATAGGGACAATGAAAGAAAGAGGAACAATTTATCAAGGTGCCTTCAAGTAATTTAGTACTATTATGAGCAATTGAAGCAGACTATTTCTCAGCAATAACTACTGAGTTAATAAAACATAGGAAATAAGGTGAAATGAAATGATACCTCACCATTTTTCCCCTGGAGAGGGATGATGATGATAGATAGATAGATAGATAGATAGATAGATAGATAGATAGATAGATGGATGATAGGATAACAATTTATTAATTATATATTTAGGTCTCACTGTTTCATAATTAAACACTCAGCAATCTTACACCTGGAGATAGATACACTTGTGCCTACAAACAGAACAGATTAATGTAATGTTTTGCTACCTTCGACCTTGTATCCTTGAGACTCTTGATTCTGTGTCGCCAAACATAGAATTGTAATAGAGTTGAGGTCTAGCTAATAGTTTGTGCTATTGTGACTGTCATGCTCCATCTTTGTAACTTACTGCTCCAGGTCCCCAAAGTAGTCTGTACATACTGAGAAACACGTGCCAGAAAAGGCAAAGTGAAGCAGAAAAGGCCTTAAAATGGAAATTTCTTCAGTCGGCTCATTCAGAACCAATTTCACCTGCAAGAGTGGGCTGTACTGAAATCTCTTCTGGAAAAAAAAAGGTTACATTGTCAACAGACCAACAATCAATAAGAACTTAACCAAACTCATCTGGTAACAGGAGTACTCAATGTTCATGAGCTATTTTGAGTGTATTCAGCCTTACGAGAGTCTTGGAAAACAGGCATCTTTCTGGTTGAGAGATTGACCATATAGACTTCTTGGGTGAACTAAAATGTGATGGAGAAGCTACCTCTTTTGTGCTTCCTTTGCTCTGCGGTGAAGCCTTGCCTTAGTTAGAAATGTCTGTTTCAGTATCACAATGTCAGTGTTTTGTTGGTGTCTTTTGCCTAGGAAGCTTCATGGGGTGTGAGCATTTGAATCTGACTCCTTTGTGCAGTCCCACAATATCTGGCTTTTTTTTGGTTCTCCTTAGAATCCTGTTTCTTTCTTAATTTCCTCAAGCACAGCCATTTTTCTAGTCCTCCCTTCAGAGACCCAGTCTCTAGATTTGGAGATGCAAGACCTGCCTTCATGATGCTGGAATCAGTTCCTTCCCTTCTCCTGTCCCTGAAAGTTTGATGACTTTAAAGGGGACTGAAACATATTTTCTTTAATCAATGGGTTAGCGTGGGACTTACTTATCCCACCCTACTTTCCCAACTCTTGCCAGTTCCTAGACAAATGCCTGTTTTATTTTAATTATGGACATAAACACTATTTGTTGCATCGCAGGGCAGTGTTTCAAATATACATGACTGTTGAATGTTCCTTTCATATGCTTACTGGTTTGGCGGTTAAATTATCAATTAATTTTATTGGCTGAAATTTCGCAATTATTGCTTTTTTTCTGGTTGCCTTCTATTGTATGAGGGAATTCTACGGAAGACATGAATAAAAATTTGATAAGGACCAAAATTTGATAAGGACTGCACCATTTAAGATTAAAAGTATATCTACCCAAATCCCTTCACAGGGTAGGGAAATAGGTTGATTCCAGAGTGATTGAGGACAGGCTATTAAGAAGTAATAAATGGTTATCACAAATAGATAGCAATTGTATCTTGTACATATATTTATAAAATCCTATCCAAATATAAGGTACATTAAAGCTCACTCATGGACTACATTGTTCAAATGGAAAGTTCGTCAATCACATCTACTTCTCTTATCTAAGTGCAGGGTAACTGTAGTCTTGGACTTGGAACCTCTTGAAAGTGGGAGAAGGTTGGAGCCTTCTTTTATAACCCAACACACATTCTAAGGGCTCTCCTCTGTTAAGCACAGAGCAGCCATTCAGAGCTCATCCTACGCGGTTAATATCTTTTTGATCCATAGATTGCTATGCTGCTTTGCAGCCTGGAGAGGTTTTTCTCCTTGGCTAGATAAAGCAGCATAATACATTATTATTGTTATCACCTTAATCCCACCCTGCTTTCTAGCCATTTTGTTTGTTTGTTTGTTTGCTGATGAACTGCTGTACTACATATTTGTGAGAAACACAGTGGCCAAATTCAATTACTGTGAAGAATCTTTTTCCAACTAATCTAGTATCTAATGTTGTGTATGGTTTGACAATATGGTGTAGTAGCTAAAGTATTGGACTAGCATTGGAAGACCCAAGTACAGGTCTACTCTTAGCCATGGAAATTCACTAGACTTTGGACCAACCTGTCTGTGTCTCTCTGTTGGTTTTTTGTTTCAGACCAACCTACCTAGAGGTTGTACGAATAAAATGGAGACCCATTAGGCACCTTGAATACCTAGAGAAAAGATTGGAATATAAATCTAACAGATAATTTCAGCATCATCTACACCTAACAGCAGTAGCTTTTCAGGATCCAGACAGATAATTTTTTTCCTGTTTTACTCCTTGATCTTCTTTTAAGGAGGTATCCAGGATTGAACCTTGGATCTCATTTACCAAACCTTTGTTATAGTAGAGCAGGGGTGTCAAACTCAAGGCCCATGGGCCGGATCCAGCAGGTTGGGTGCTTAAATCTGCCCTGTGGGGCCATCCTGGAAACAGCAAAGGATCCATGGCACCTCTGAGGGTTGTGCAGGAGGCCGTTGCAGCCGAAAATGGAACTTGCGAGCCCATTTTTGCTGGCAGAGCACTCGGGCCACCACAGGCGCCCTGACACAAGTGATATTAAGCTGGCCATACCCACTCTGGCCACACCTACACCACCTACCCAAGGAACTGGGAATGTAGTTCAAGAGAGAAAAAAATACACAACCCTGATGCGGCCCTCAATGAAATTGAGTTTGATACCCCTGCAATAGAGGAATTAGAACTACATTTCCTTCTATGATTAACATACTAATCATGTAAGAGTACTTTAATTTTGGCAATATTGTGCCCAAGGCTTATAAAACATTTTTAAAAAATTAGTGGGTAGGACAGTACCCAAATATTTTAATATATATTTAAAATGTCATGCTAAACAAAACATTTTATAATCAGGCGACACTATCCTGTACTCTAAATATACCCCGATGTTCTTCCATTAGCCAAGCTAATCATTAGCATTATGCAGTTGTACTAATAAGTATGCAATTTCTCTTGCTGATGCTGTTTTCTAACCTAATTGCATACATATTCTCTCTAATTTTCCTACTATGTATTTAAAGACATTATAGATTATTTATTTATTGCCAAGGAAATTGTGTGTGCCTTTTCTAGAGGTCCTGGGATGAGGGTGGGAGAGAATGTGGACCCCAAATTCTTTGCCTGATAAAAAAATAAAGATTCCACCTGAAAGTATAGATTTCTATTTTAGATTAGATTGCAAGGGGGGGGGATGTATTTAAGCAATCACAGCTAGCAATAGAAGTTAGTGAAAATAGATTAGTCTGCATATGCTGATCCTTTGCCCAACTTCTCTGAAAAGTTTTGACCTCAGGGAAGTTTGTGACTGCAGACTTCGAAAACTGTAAGCTTCCTTGGAAAAGAATCTTCCCTTTTATGAAAAACTGTCGTGCATCAAAAATAATCACATTCATTTGCAACCTAAACTGATAAATATCTACAGCAGAGACAAATACATCACTTCTTAATGCTTAGAAACAGACATTTTTAAAACTCTTATTCGTAAGCCTTCTTTCTTTCTTTCTTTCTTTCTTTCTTTCTTTCTTTCTTTCTTTCTTTCTTTTTCTTTTTCTTTTTAATGAACATGCCCTTTTTCCTTTTAATTTTCTCATTGAATTTGAATTTGAATTTATTAGATTTGTTAGCCGCTCCCTCTCCACGAAGGGACTCGGGGTGGCGTCATTGACATTTAAAACATGGATTTGTGTTTGGAGCATGCTTTCCTTCAAGCTAGACCCCTTGTTAGCGTCTTTGAGCGCCTGCACAAGCCCTTTACAGAATCTCCCTTCAGTTGTAATCATCAAGCCAGTTTATAAACTTTCCCTCTTTTCTTGTTCTGGAATTTTGTCAGTGGCCTATTGGAGTGAAAATATTTTTCTCTCTTGAACTACATTCCCAGATCCAGCGAAAAACCTGCTCTGTAGAAGGGATGTGCCCTATATCCCAAGAATAATCTCTGAGAGATTATTTTTGCTTCATTCAGTATGATAACATACATCTTATGTTCATTCAATATGGATGTATATCCTCTTCTCTCCCTTCCCACCCCCCAATGGACGCTGGAAAGCCTGAATGTTTCCCCAAAGTCAAATATGCTTAGCAAATTCAAAATATATTCATCCAGGTTTTTTTTAAAAAAAAAATGTTTTAGAGCTTTATGGATTTTATGGTGGTGACTTTGATAAATGTATTAGCTATTATATTTTGATAAGCTGTCTAGAGCCATTGGGAGTGAGCTGAATATAAATCTGTAAATAAACAAGATGGGACTAAAGCCATAGTTTGAAATTGCTTGAAAAGTGTCCTGCCTGCCTGCCTGCCTGCCTGCCTGCCTGCCTGCCTGCCTGTCTTCCCGATGTCTGCTTGGACCAGCTCATGAAGTTTTCTTGAATTTTATTTACAAATGGTTTGACTTTTGCCTTTTTCTTTTTAGGACAAAGAGAGACTGACTGGTTCAAGGTCACTCAACTGCTTTGTGCCCTGTGTAGGATTACAACTCACAATCTTCCAGTTTCTAGCCTGATGCTTCTAGAAACCGCCTCACACCAAATGAGTTTTCTTTAAGGCAAGGGTATCGAACTCGATTTCATTGAGGGCTGCAGCAGGGTTGTGTTTGACCTTGAGGGGCTAGGGTGGGTGTGGCCATGGTAGGCATGCCAGCTCATGTTGGGGGGCTCTGTGTTGACCCGAGCACTCTGCCAGCAAAAACAGGCTCCTGAGCTCTGTTTTCAGCTGTGACTGCTTCCTGCAACCCTCTGCCATGAAAACAGAGGTTGGAACAGAGGTGGGTTCCTACCGGTTTGCACCGGTTCAGTAGAACCAGTTTGTCAAATCTACTGAACCAGTTAGAAGAGGTTCCACTGGTGGACCTGGAAGTAAGTTCCGGAACTCCTGCCCCGGCCCTGTTGCTCGCTCACCCTACCTGTTCCGTCGCAGCTTGCTTGCTCCCCCGTCCGTCTGCACTAAACTAGCCCAGCCCGCTGCTCACTGGAGGCCTTCAGGCTTGCCTTGTGAAAGCCGTGAGCTGGCATACACCACGTGGCTGAAAGGGGGTTTCCTGCTACCCCCCGCCCTCGTCTCCATTACAAGAAATATAATTCCTTTTTGCAAATGTTTATTTGTGATGCAATATGTTGCTTTTAAGTGTGCAGGTTGGTGGTTGTTTAGGTAATTGTGAGGTGGTTGCTGGTTCTGTGAGCTTCTTGGCTCTGTCCTTTATAATTTCCCACAATGCCTTGATGATTTTTATTCCAGTGGCTTTGTCTTTCCTGTCCTTAGGATTGGGGAAAAAACTGGTTTTGTCTGCAGTCTTTTGGGGGGAAATTGTTATTTTTTAGTGTTTTCCTGGCACTGTCATAGTTTGTGTGTGGGGGTGTGTAATGTCCCGCAGTTATCTACACATTAATAATGATCAAGTACTGAGGAGGAGCCAATGTCGTGACGATATGGACATGCGGTCTTGATGCTCTGAGACCGCAGCTGATACTTTTGCCGCTGGGTGGTCCAATCGGACCTAAACTGTCCCGCAGAGACAGTGAACAGGAAGAATACGTCTTGCTGATCTCAGGGACATCGCAAAGTCCCCGATCAATGCTAGAGAAGTTCTTCAAGCGAGTGACAAAAAATTCAGCCAAGGCTGATGATGTCGGGGCAGCTCCAAAACGGAAGGATACGGAAAGACAAAGTGTTTCCAGCTGGTGAGGAATTTTAAAACCGTTTTAAAAGAGACTGCCTATAAAAAACTTAAAATTAATTTAAATTGGAGAACAGAAGAAATAAGGAGCAGAATTAAGCTTTGAATGGTTTTGGACAGTGGGTTATCCTCCTTTTTAAATGCTATGTTCATGGATGGAATTTATGCAAGCCTTTTAAAATGAATGGATTAAGTTTTCTTCTTTTTTTCTTTAATTATTCTTTGTAACCTATGGACTAAAATTCTCCTCTTTCATTACTGTGGGTGTTTTTCTTACTCATTCAAGAATCGGACCTTTTTTTAACTTGGAATATAAAAAAGATACAAAAAGAAACAAAGAAAATTGTAACAATAACACTGCTACTCGGAGGCTGGAGGTTTGTGTATTGGAAATGAAATACTTTTACTTTCCTTACTGATTATCCTGGTTTGGAACTCCAAGGTCTCACTGCTTATTTATAGAGAGTGATAAGAAGTAAAGCATATAGATGTCCCTTTGAAGTATATCTTTAACCAAAGAAAAGTGAAAACAAAACTTTATTGTGAATTTATGCTTAATCTTGTAAAAACCTTCCAAGCCAGAGCAGCAGCATTTGTTAGCTGGAGATAATGGCACAACTTCAACAGCAGAAAGAAACTTTAAGCCTGCAAAAGATATTCTTAGAAATTCAGAAATTATCAAACACATTTGAGAGGATGGAGAAGAAGTAGGAAGACTTACAGCATCTAACAGTAAAATATGATGAAGTTGGAGATGTTTATCAAGTGGAAAAAGTGGAGGTTAGAATCCTAAAAACTGAAGAGGAAAATGACCATAAAGAAATTAAATCTGCTGATATTTATGGTGATTGGTTTGTTTCTGGAAATGGAAAGAGTGGAATACTGAAAGAGGAATTAAATGGAGGGGAACTCTACCCCAGATGGCAAGACACAGAAGAAGAAAAAACAAAATAATTTATGGATTTAAAGAGAGAAATTTTATTAGCAACATCATTGATAACACTACTGACAATTAAAGATAAGCTGATTAAGGAAACAGAAGAAGGGCATTGAAATTACATGAGAGATTTTATAAGCAATGAGTTGCTAAGAGGAGTCCATACAAATTTGATTAAGGAGATGATTAGAGGATTGATACCACAAATGGCAGAAGACATGAGACTGTTTTGCTACTGGAAAGATACAGGTTGATAGATGGAAGTGTATAATTTAAAACTAATTAAACTTAGTGAAATTTATCAACAATAGATATAGTTAAATAAATAATTGATAATGATAATAATGTATACATGTGTAGTGTTATGATAAGTAATAATTGGATATGAATATTGAATGGTACCCATGAAAGGAAGATTAGAAATCCTTTTTGATTATATATAAAGGTTAATAAAAAAGAACTAAGTTAGATACAGTTAAGTCTTGATTATTAGGGGGGAAATGTTATGATACAGGATATAGTTAAATAAAGGAGGGATAATGATAACAACGTATATATAATGTATGGGTACAACATAAGGAAACTGGATGTAAATTGTAAACAGTGATTTAGAAAGGAGGATTAGAAAATTTTGTTACTAAATATTATAGATGTTTAGCTAGAATAGGACATAAGGTTTCAGTGTTATTGGAGGATTTTAGAAATAGTAAATGAAATGCCAGTATGTGCTTATGTATTAAATCTTGGTATATTTTATGATTAAGGACGTTTAAACAATTATAGTCAAATGAAAATGGAGGTATGATGATGGTAACATGTATAAATATCTGAGTTAAAATACATGAGTTAATATGAATTATGGTTGATGACTGTGGAAGAGATGCACGAAAGTCTTTTGTAACCAACTGATACACTTTCTACAGTATGTAAAGAAGGAAGATTCTTTGTGTTGTGTTTGTTTTGAAAATTAAAAATATTTTTTATTAAAAATAATAATGATCAAGTACTAATAATATTTCCTTATACATTTTAGTGACCTTTCCTTACATAATTGGTGTTTTCTTTCATACTTTTAGATTTCTAATTTCTGTTTCTGTTAGCAATTGCTAAAACAAATCCCACGTGAAAAAGTATTCAAAGCCTTCTTGATTTTAATTGTCAATTTATTTATTCCTGCACATTCTAATATTTATTCATTTTCATATCTCTGTTTTTCCACTGTTGTGCAAACACAATTCCAGCAGCTGCTAACATGTGTAAAATTAAATATGTATTGTATTCCCTTTCAAATAGCCAACAAAATATTTCTGGTTTTAAATCCATATCTTGCTTTACCATTGCTTCTAACCACTAACTCTTGAATAGCTACTTGGACCGACCTAAGTACTGAACCTAATTCATATATTCCTGTTTTTTTGAACTGAGAACTAAATTTCAGAAAAAGAAATCTGTATTGCTTTGTGAATCTACCTATGACATTCATTCTTGATCTAACTTCTTGGATGAAAGACTATATCTTTCCTGTTTGTTGGGGGACATTCTTCCTGAAAAGACTGTACATTTTTGGGTGAAAACAGAGGTCCCTTCTGTTACCTGTAGTGTAGTCCTCAGCTTACAACCACAATTGAGTCCAATATTGTTTTATTTCTTCTGCAGTTAGTATTATTTAACAGGATGAAGAGGCAACAGAGTATGACCGCTAGGACAGTCATCTTTCCTATGTAAGTAGCTGTTTTATTGCTTTGTGTGCTTGTTTCATCCTTAATATAGTAGTGCAAGCAATTAAAGCCTTCCTTTCTGTATCTCTTTGTGCAAGCCATTCATTGGAGCAAGGTGGTCAGTGAGTGACTTCAACACACAAAAGGACAGTAACCTTCCTATTCTACTATTTTGTGTGCTTGTTTCATCTTAATGCAGTGCATGCGATTAAAGTCTTCCTTTCTGTGTCTCTTCTTTGTGCAGGTTATTGGAGCAAGGTGGTGAGGTGGTGGTGTGCAGAAGAACCGGAAAGGCAGTAATCTTCCCTCTGTAAGTAGCTGTCTTTATTGTTTTGTGTGCTTGTTTCATCCCAATGCAGTGCATGCAATGGAAGAGTTCATTTCTATGTCTCTTCTTTGTGCAGGCCATTCATTGGAGTCAGTGATACTGAAGACTGGCAAGGACAGTGATCTTCCTTCTGTAAGTAGCTCTTTTATTGTTTTGTGTACTTATTTTAATTTATTGTAGTTTATCCATTGGGGCAAATAATTCAGTGACATCATCTTGGCCACTCCACCCAGTCACATGGGTGGCAAGCCACTCCCACCCGGTCACATGGGCAGCAAGCCACTCCTACCCGGTCACAAGGGTGGCAAGCCACTCCCACCCAGTCACATGGGTGGCAAGCCACTCCCACCCGGTCACATGGGTGGCAAGCCACTCCCACAAAGCAGGCTACACCTACAGAAGAGGTTCCAAAAATTTTTGAAACCCACCACTGGGTTGGAAGGTCCACCCACACCCCTCGTGAGCTCCATTTTTGCTGGCAGAGGCATTACAGACCGATCCTTTGCTGTTTCTAGGGTACGGACGGCAGTTTTGGGTTTCTCATTCTCTAGTGTGTGTGGACCTGATCTTCCACACTCTTTCTTCCATATGTTTGGGAGGATGTGTGAACAGAGTTCATCACCCGTTCATTCTGACTCATTTATTTTCAGGACAAAATGGTTGGCTCGCAGTTTTCATTCACCAGCACTCCGAAGGCCTGTCTTTTCGCTCTGACGAATTATCTCTTTAGTTCTGGTGTGTATCAAAAGGTTCTAATTTTGGTAAGTGAAATCTCATCACTAATGTGTCTCATTCCTTGCCTGCAAAACTCAACTTGTCTGGAGGAAAGCATTGTTATCTGTAAACTAAAAGGATTTTATCAGCATTCAGGGGTTGGGTGGGGGATGTTCTGTGCCTTCTAAAGCTGCAGCCTATGTTCAATCAGCCCACAGCTAATAGAAGCCCTCCAGTGCTAAGCAATAAACAAACACACTTGGGCAAACAGTCCAAAATCAAATCTAGTTTATAAGGTGGATAGTACATAGTTAGTTCCATTACAGAAGACTCCCCTGGGAAGCTGAGCTGCTTCTGAGCCCTTCTCATTATACACCAACACCATCTGTAGCTAGCCTGACTCTTATTTGGGGATGTATAAAGTACGTGGGGGAAGAAATAGGCTAGGAATCAATGGCCAAGCAATCCTATTTCAAGTTTAAATTTTGTTCGTGAAAGATCATTTGGTTTTGGACTCAGCAAACTGTGGGTCTCATCACTCAGAATGAGCTATGCATGTAGCAAGGATTACTTCAGATCAGAGAGATTGAAGGTAATAACTACTTTCCACAGGGAGTAGCAAGACTTTGTGCCACTGGAGGGAGGGAGGGACGGAGAGAGAGAGAGAGAGAGAGAGAGAGAGAGAGAGAGAGAGAGAGAGAGATACAGGACAGTGGGTCATTATTTGCAATGATTCTCCACTCACCCCTTCCCCAATTGGAGCCTTCTTTTCTTTCTCCATCTAAATTATAACCAGACTAAAAATTGTAAAAGCATTTTCTTTATGATATGTTAGGGATTTCTCCATCTCCCAAAGAAATCCACTATAAAGAGACCATGGCGATAAACTTAGACAGCTAGACCTGAAATGGTTTGGATACTAGTGGAAAGCATCGTTTCTTCTCCATAGATGGATTGCTGGTTCTCTCCCATTGCCAACTCGAAGACTTTAATGCCCGGTGTGGACAACTATGGCACCTTTACCTATGCTGGCTCAGGAATTCTGGGAGTTGGAGTCCACAGGTTGCAAAGGTGCCATAGTTGTCACCCCTGCTTTATACCTATTCTGCATTCGAGGGAGGCAGGGAACTCTTGGCCAGCCTCATAATGTGGGCACTATCGCCTGGATTAGTAGGCTCCAGAAGTGTAAATGGTGTTGCACACTAATGAGATGAACAGAGGGAGCATGCGTGCATTCAGCTCTGGAACCAGGGATGAAATCCTCCCGGTTTGGCTGAACTGGTAAGGACGATTGTCCTTGATTCTGCGAACCGGTAGTAAAAAAAGAAAAGCTTCCAAGGATCGCGTGGCTCAGCTGTTCAAGCAAACTGGCAGGGGAAAATGCTTTAAAAAGCAGGGAGGAAAAAGCTTCCGAGGATGGCACGGTTCACGGCTGATCTGCATGATCGTCGGAAGCTTTCCCCTCCCCCCCACTTTTTAAAGCATTTTTTTTCTTGCTGGTTTGGTGAATAGGCAGGGATAAAATGCTTTAAAAAGCAGTGGGGAGGTGCTGCGAAAGAAAGAAAGAGAGAGGGGGGGGAGGGAGTGAAAAAGGAGAGGGAGGAAGGACCACAAACCTGGCACTAGACGCAGCTTCAGAAGATACCTTGAAAGAGCACAGCAGTCCAAGGCTGGAAGGGACCTGGAAGTCCTCTAGTCCAACCCCCTGCTCCAGCAGGACATTGTTAAAGCGAGTTTCTGTCTTTTGACCCCCCCAGTCACATGACTACATAGCCACGCCCACCCAGTCACATGACTCCCATCACCACCACCAAGTCACACCCACAGAACTGGTAGGAAAAATTTCTAGATTTCACCACTGTCTGGAACCCATGGAAGTCGTGGGCATTGCTGATAACCATGATGCATTCATGCTTGTACCATCTTCATTGGATGAACATCTGTGTTAGACTTTATGGGGACAGCATTAACTTTTCTCTTGGAACAAAATAACCTTTTGCTGGAAAGTCAAATTCCTGATAGACCTTGAGGGGCTCATAGTAGAAATGTTATTCCCCCCCCCCCCAAAAAAAAATCATTGTTATGACAAAGCAATAACAACATAACCAGAAGATGGTAAAAACTGGAAAATGGGAATGTAGTGAACTGTCAATTAATTTGTTTATAATGGAGATGATATCACAGCTGGTAGGAGAAAGCCAAGATTATAAGCAGAGCAATAATCTAGGAGTGGCAGAATTTCTTCCTTGATAAGATTCATAAAATCATAGGGGAGAGTGGCTTTATATGCACTTGGAATCTATCTGTGAAGCTTTCAAGTAAAAAGGTCTGGTTCATATAACCATAAAAGCAAGGCTCTCCGATATTGATGTAAAAATCCACGCAATCACTAGATAGGAGTAAAGAGTTAAGGAAAGACTGGAAAAGTAAAAGATGATTCCGTTCAATGGTTATCTCACAAACAGAATTTCAGACCAGGTGGAGGGGAGGGGAAAGCTTGCTATAATCGAGACCGGGACATTCTTATTTGATTTCTAGGATTCTGTATTTTTCCCAAAGTAGTATCAAAGGCATCTTACTGAAATCTCTGTTGTGCTTCTCCTCCTGGTCTTGCCAACTATGTGGGCTTGACAATATGTGTGCTGCCCTCTATAGGTTTTTGCAAACCCTGATCTGGTTCCTTTATCAAGAAGGTTCTCTTTTATGTCATCATTTATGGATGGGCAAGCTGTGTTCCTCCAGTTGTTGCTAACCACATCTCCCAGAAGTTCTGATCCGCCTGGCCTGCATGGCGAAGGATGCTGGAATATGAGAAAATAACACAGCGGCAAGACACAATACTTTCAGAGATTGTCAAATCACGTTTTCCTAATACTTTTAATCCTGAGTTTTTCTTGGGCTCTTGAGGCCTTCCCTGACCATTGTTCCTGAACACTGGCAGTAGCTTCCTGCCATTGTGTTTAAAAAAATGAAATCCTTCCTCAGAACTCCACCTCGAAAATTCAGCCCCATCAAGATGTAGGGTGTGCTCTGCCCACTTTGCCCTTCCAAGTCAAGGGGCACCATGAATCAGCTCCACCAAAAGGAAGCCCAAGAATACCAAAATGCCACCTATCATAAACCATGATTTCATCTCTGGTCTCAATAGCTGAGAATATATACGGCATATCTACAATGCTGTGTTTTTCTTTAAGTACTTACAAGTGGCTTTGAATGAACTAAAAATTACAGAGCAGTTAGCAAGCTTTGCAGGAACGTCATGGAAAATGAAACCTGGTCTAATGGTTAAGGCACCAAGCGAGAAACCAGGAGATTGTGAGTTCTAGTCATGAAAGGCACTTCGGGCCAGGGACTCTCTCTCAGCCCAAGGATTGTTGTTGTGGATAAAATAGGAGGAAGAAAGAGTATTAGGTATATTTGTCATCTTGAGTTATTCATAAAAACAATGAAGGTGGGGTTTAAAACATCTTTTTAAAAAATCAAATCAGCACAGAGGGAACGGGGCCGTGCTGAGAAAAGCCTTTAGAAGAGCTATTGTGTGATTTCTGAAATATTGATAATATTATGATTTCAAATGGAACAAGTTCTTTTTTCACTTTCGAAGAGCAGCCCTTAGGGCATCTTACAGCCATTGAAGGCTAATGATAAAAAAAATCTAGCTACCGTACTTAAAAAAAAATCCCGTAAAAGGAACAATTTTAATCCCCAAATATTTAACGGAGGCTTTGAGGAGATTTTAATCTGAAGTATCAGACGCGAGACTAGGATGGCCGATCCAATGTTTTACTGTGCTGCAGGAGATGATGGGGGAGGGAACAAATGACCTTCATAAGGGCAAAGAATCCCATAATGTGAATGCCATGATGGAGAAATTCTGGCTTCTCTCACAAGGTGAAGGAGACTCAAGAGAACTGCAACTACACAAGATAGGTTTTGAAGCCCTGGTGCTTTTTTGCGTTCCTTTGCCTCTATTTTGTCCCCCTGTGCAAAAATCCCTAGTTTAAACCCTTTCCCCCCAAGTATTGTTCCTACTTGCCTTGAGCTGACATTCTCCAGGAAACGAGACATGCAGAAATCCACTTGAAATCTGCATTTTGTTTCCTTTATTGGGCTGCTTTGAAACTATTAAAAACAATAGGAGATTTAATCATAGCCATCCTACTGTAATATCTTTAGCCTTTGTTTTGCTTCACATTGTTTCTTATTTTTCTTCAAAAGGCCATGTTTTCCTTTCATTTCTCTCCGTGTGTGAATCTGTGAAACATCGTACATTTTCTTCTCCTTTTTATAATGAAATTTAAAGTTGGCTCTTGGTGGACGTTTCCCCCCCCTCCTTTTCTTTTGTTTTCAGCGAAACAACGTGGAAGATCCTTGAGCTATTAGTAACAACGTACTGTGACAACTGAAGTTTAATCACTGGAAGAAAGTATGTTGATAGCAGAGAATGTTTGAAACAGCAGTACTATAAAATTAAAACCCACTTTTCAAAATAAAGGGCAGCTGGTGATGTTGGCCTTATAAGAAATAATTGTTTGCTTATGTTGCAGCTTGTAGCTTGTGGTAATTTACATTAGTACTTCTTGTTATTGGATTTAATCAACCAGTGCTTGAGAGTAGTAATGAACAGTTTATTTGTACATACAATGGGGAGAATCCAGATTGCCTCTACTAAGAGTAGGCAGATTCATGCTATTCATAGTGGAAAATTCTGAAAAGAAGAGAGGAAAATATATGATTTTTTTTTCTGTGTGTGTGTATCTCCTAGCATTATTCTCCACTCTATCCCAATGAGCACTTGCTATATTTTCAGTTAAGTTAATCATTTAAAACATCTATAGATAAATATCTGTAAATGTGCATTAGCGCACAAATTACATCTAAATTATCCCACTGTATTATGTAATATGTTAAGTTCTTCTTTAGGGAGCATAAGATACAGTAAGGGAAAGGAGTCTGAGTGTAAGACATTTCTACATATATAGCACCCAGCACAGAGGTGGGTTGCTGCCGGTTTGGCCCGGATCGGGCAAACCGGTAGTAGCAGCAGCAGGATGCTCCACCCACCGACCCGGATGCTTCTGCACATGCGCAGAAGCGTTGCGTGTGGGGGAAGGGGGCACCCCCCAAACCGGTAGTAAGAAAATTGGCAACCCACCACTGACCCAGCATATTATATCAAAAGAAATATGGAACAAATGGCCATATAATTATCATATTCAAGGTGAGAAGGTTGCTAAATCAAGTCTGCATTCTGATTTTATTATGAATGTTCAAACTTGTGTTGAAGCCTTTTGCAATTTTTGGATTATGATTTCTTCCAATACAAAAAATTTCCTCCTTCTGTTATACTAATTTGAATCCTGTAGCTAGTTTATTCATAGGAAATCTTTATCAAACAATTGTGTGTATACACAGACACTTACAATATGGGCATGCACACATACTATTCAGCAATATAACAAGTTGGTATAACATTGTTAGACTTCACAATAGACCTCCTTTCTTTCCTAGACTCATTTCAGTTTTAGTTTTAAAATATATACTTTCAACCAGGGGTGTCAAACTCAGGGCCCGCGGGCCAGATGCGTCATGTGCTGACCCCGCCCCCACCAGGTTTAGCGAAGGGGGGAAGTCTTGATACGTCACATGATGCCACCAGACACCACAAGTTTGACACCCCTGCTTTAAACTTTGTTTATGGCTTTCTCAGATTCTGCTGTTAGCTGCTCCATCCTTGTCAGATTGACACTTTTCTGTTCCACTGAAATGACACAAGTCATATTCTCTATCCATCTCCTGCGTTTCATTTCTTATCAAATTACCTCTGTTCTATGTTCAAGCTAAGTAAGATTTGCAAATCCTAAGGTAACTGTCATTAACATTAAAAAAAAAAAGCTTTACTGATGCATACTGTTTAGGGACTCTTTAGCGGTACAGTGCTACGTTATGTATTATGGAAACAGTCACCAGAAGACTGCAGGACTTTGGAAATCAATTACTGTATTACAGTTTAAGAACTTTTTTTTTTACAGAGCAAACACCATATGAATGAATGAATGAATGAATGAATGAATGAATGAATGAATGAATGAATGAATGAGAACTCAGATTGCACAGGGGAACACTTGGATCTGCCACAGGTCTCTTGGGGCTTAAACAAGCAAATAGTGTTTTGAATGCCACTATGGTACTGATTCAGTGGTTGTGATACGAAATTGTGTCTTAAGCTCTGCTTGGGAACTGGGAGAGATACTTCCTTCACAATATGTAATACAGGGAAATTGTTATTTCTCTTTCACTTCGTCTTTCAATATTATTATTGCGATGGTAAGGAATGTAAGAGCTGTAGTTATCAACATGAAGAATTATAATGAATACAGATTGGATGTTGACATCAAAAGAGCAACACAGACTCCCTCGTCTCCCCACCCCCACCCCTGCACACAGGACGATCACATTCTAGCAAGCTAATAGGCGAAACACAATTTGCAAAGTTTCCCTCCCAGGCTCAAAACAGATGATGGTGAACTTATAATATGCATGTCAAATATGACACACCATAATGTTTTGGGTGCCACAACGGCGTTCACCAACCCCACCCCACCAACAGCTATTCTCGAAAGCACACCCTGCTCTTGAAGGGTTTTTAGGGACTGCAGAAGACATGGAAGAGTATTCTCCCAAACTGCTTCAAGAACAAGGAGGGCCTTGTGTGACCCAGAGCAGCCTCAGGTAGGCCCCAGGCAGGGCCCTGTCACTAGAAAACAGCCCTTGGAGGTAAGTGGTGAGTGGCAGATCCTGGAGAGTGCTGGGCCGTAGGGACAAGCATGCAAAGCTCACAAACCTTGAGGAATTTCAGGAGGTGGCGTTTTTGAGTGGCAGCATGACGCTAGGCGTGAAGTCAAAGTCTAGGTTTCGACTTGAGTTTCTGGTCTTGGATTTCTGGTCTTGGCCCTGCTGCTGAATGTGTGCCACTGTTCAAGGTGGTCGTGGTGGTGGTGGGAATAGAGAATTGTTTCTCTTTTGTATGGTGTGAGTGTACATGAAACACACCGGCAGAGTCAAATTAGGCGTTTTCCAAAATGTTGACATACCAGGCTGAAAAGGTTCACCATGACTGTTCTGTACTGAATTGAGCCAATGTCTGCATCTGCATATATATGTGCATTTGTGCTAACTTTGATCCAATTTTTTACACCTCGCACACACACACAGGAACTTTTAATTTGCTTTTGTTTTAAATACTTCGTTTGAGGGGAAGCATTAAAACTATTTAGGAGGGAATTTCTAACAGAAAACCCCAGCAACCGGACGAATCAGAACTAAAAATCAAGTGCTTACTTAATAGCTAAGATATTTAAAATTAGTGAAGAGCGCACAGTAGCTGATTCAAAAAGAAAAAAAAAAGATCTAGGTTCCACTGGGAGTCTCTAAAACCAGATCCTACATTTATGCAAATATATTGAATTGGTTCAATCGGTTGTTTTTGAGCTCAAAGAAGTCATTCTGGCCCCAAGTCAGGTTGTTCTAACTATTTAGGATGTATTTGGAGTTCGAAAAGGCCTTGTTTTGAACTCCAAGGATTTGTTTTGAACTCCAAAGTCGTGTTCTGAATTCAAGGCCTTGGTTCTGAACTTGGAGAAAGCCTCTCTGAACTCCAGAATGGTTGGAGAAAGCTGCTCTGAACTCAAAACTGAGCACTTTGAGCAAAAACCATTTTGAATTTGAAACATTTCTTTCACACCCCTCCTGGATTCTTTTTTCCCCCTACCTCCCTGCCCAATCTCCACGAGGCTCCTTCTGAGATTAAAAAATCCTGACCTTGCCATGCAAATTTTATCTTGATACCTGCATGGGGATTTCTGCAAAAGATTACTACTGAGGAGCAGGTTTTTGCTTTCCCCTTTTTATTTTTTATTTTTTTAATTTTACCTTTACGTCCTGTCCCTGCAAATTCCTTTTCAAGAACCCAAAGCCTTTCATATCCTCACGAAAACCTCCAGCCTTAGAAATGAACGAACGGGCTGAAGGAGTGGGAGAAAGCAAGTCTGCGGAACGTCTGTGCTTATGGGAAATCAAGTTTGGTGCTTTCGTGTGAAGGTTAATAAATTTCCAATAAGTGATAAAGGCAGCCTTTGGGGGGGCTGATTGGGGAGGTCATGTACCAGTCATCCTTGGCCTGGCTGGATTATCCATTTTGCTCAGTGGGTACGGAGGGTCTTTTGTTGTTGTTGTTGTTGTTGTTATTTTGGCCCTTTCGAATTGAGACATAACAAAATCCATGGGAGAGAAAATTCTCTCTGAGGAAGATTCTAATCAAGCCGGTTGGAAATGACTTGTGAATCCAGGAATATTTTCCTGCTGTATAACTGAATAACTCTGGTAGATGCACATAGCCCAAATCCATGACCTTCTGCGGATCTCTGTACTTAAACAAACCTCATCTGTAAACCTTGGAGCGTGGAAACAGTCATCTTGCTGATTAGTTGCCATGTGAGAGCCATGTGCCAACAAACCTATCGTGTTAGGAGGCAGTCGGCGTTTCTTGTAATGAGGGAAATCTCCGGAAGAGTGAAATGCAGGCAGGAGATCATGACTAACGAGCAGGATTTTGATGATGCTCCGTGTCTCCAGCCTAAATGCATTGGAGAATATATTTTGATGGAAGTTCCAATAATAATAATAATAATAATAATAATAATAATAATAATAATAATAATAATAACAACAACAACAACAACAACAACAACAACAACAATAATAATCCTTCTCGGTTATTTACTGCATAGGAGAAACTAAACCAAACACAATCATCTTCATTTCATGAGCAATTATTGGAGGAAGCAGAGGCACGGGAACCAAAGAAAACAATGCTATTTTTAATCAAAGAGTGTAACTTTTATTTGCCCTGGTATTCATCTCTCCTAAGGCAACCCCCCCCCCCAATACAATATACAGGCATTAACTGAGGGCGTCTAACTATATATGCTAGATTCTCTCACAATTAAATGGGAGCTATTGTTTTACAAACACAGCCCTATCATCTTTTGAGCAGGACTGAATGGAGTAAAATGCCTTCAGCTGTGTGTCTGACCCTCAGTGCCTCCACCTGATATAAAATTAACTGATTTACAGGACAAATGAAGAGGTGAAATACATAGCTGGACATTGTGGTTGGTTCCCAATCAGGATGGGGTGGGGGTAGAGGGGAAGGGGAGGAGGAGGAGGAGGGTGGGGGAAGGGAAAAAAGATCAGCACCATTTTCTCCCTCGCAAAGCAGGAATAGGTCCTCTCTTTATAAATATGAAACACATTGTCGGCAGCAGTCCGCTGACCTGACAGGCACACGGTCTAGAATCTTGTTGGAATTACATTGGAAGTAAGGCAGTAATGTGATTAGTATCCAAATGGACGTATGCCTCAAATAGCCCAAATTTAATTTTATGTCTTCCAGTGGAAATGACTTGCAACTGAATTCAGCCCAGGTGCCCTTCCTGTGAGGCTTCCTAATTGCCTCAAATCAGAGCGATACTGCGTCTGTGTGTGTGTGTTTTTTCCTCCCCTGTAAAAAAAAAAAGACGGAGAGGCTTCTGATGTTCCTTTGAATAGAACTATTTTGCCAATCATTCTACTTCAATAGTAACCATTTATTTTTTCAAGCACTTAGTTCCTTGATCAGAATCCATATTCATGCAGACCTGCTGTAATCCACTTTACCACTTAATGTTGCAATTCAAATGTTCAGTAAGAAGCAAAACCCTCCAGAATAAAGCATGAATATTACCGTGTGGGGCTGTAAAGAGAAGACTATTAGAATATATCACCAACACACTTGGGGACCATTTAGTGCTCTGCTCTAAATACATCATTTAATTACAATGGAGACATTACTTCATGTTTCTACTGATGTAAGTATTATTAGAATTCATGATATTCGCAGGCTACGGTGGGCCATTACGTTGGCCATAAGCTATTCCATAAGATTTACTACTAAAGGCCCGCAAGGGTATTTGAGCATTCATGGATTCTGAAGCGGTAAGCTTTTATCTAAGACACATAAGTGAGGGACAACCGAATTATTATCTCTAAGAAACATAGCTTAATATTTTGGATTCTAAAGGTTAAGGTGCCATAAATCCTGAATTACTCTAAGATATCACAGGAAAAGACGTTTTTATTTTATTTTACTCCACTCTGCCTCTTAAAATATTTTATGGTGGCAGCTTCTCCAAGTTGTGCCATGGTGTTGACATGCAGTCCCTCGACAGATTGGGAATGCTGATGCAGCATTTATTTTGGTGGGAAGAAGCAGGCCTACCTCCATTCCCCTTCCCTTCCCCTCCCCTCCCCAAATTGCTCTCCCCCCAAAGAAGTTATGGAGGTACACAAGGAGAGGTCTATGCTTGAGGTTGCTCTGCTGCCCAGACTCACATTCCTCAACATCCATATCAAGGGAATTTGATGACGGTTGAATCCAGATCTTGTAGGCCGCCTTCTCTAATGTCTACTTTGCAATATGATGAGTCTAGGCTCAGACAGCCATCACTGGTACTTCTATTTCTCTGTCAGATGAATGTGCTAAATAAAGCACATACAGGCGTAATAATGGAAACCTTTCGGTTGCATATCCGTGATCGCTATTATTATTGCATTACTTCACTCTCCTTTGGGAAAACATTAATTATTTGATTTTTGATATAATAAAAGAGCATTTAAAGTGTTGTGGAATCCATTGACAAGCCAAGATTCCACTTGTTTGTTATCTTCTTAGGCCGAGGAGTGAGTTGACTGCAGGGAGTTCTGTAAACATCAATTAATGGGTATTTTGATATATTGGGGACACTACAGAGGATGTTGCCAAATATAAGTTTGGGGGAATATGTTTTTTTCTTCCAGAATACCACATTCCTTGTTAAGTTGGAACAACTAACAGCTAACTAACATGGAAGTTCTAATTGGACATTCAATATGTAATACAAATAACTTGGGACTTTAACTCTGGCAGTTCGTTCCTTCCTTCCTTCCATCCATCCATCCATCCATCCATTCGTATTTGATAATTTTTCAACATGATATTTAAAAAGAGTAATCACATGCAAAGCTCCCCTCAATGAATTTTCCTTCAAAAACATGATCCTGTGGCTTTCCAGATGTTGTTTTGCATATTCTTTCACTATTGAGCAAATAAGCAGGAGCAGTCCAGCAACTTCTGCTTGGAATCACAGATAACTTTTCCTTTTCCTTTCCCTTTTCCTTTTCCTTTCCCTTTTCCTTTCCCTTTCCCTTTTCCTTTTCCTTCCTTTCCCTTCCCTTCCCTTCCCTTCCTCTTTCTTTCCTTCTTTCTTTCTTTCTTTCTTTCTTTCTTTCTTTCTTTCTTTCTTTCTTTCTTTCTTTCTTTCTTTCTTTCTTTCTTTCTTTTTCACATATATGGAAGTAAATTTTCTTTTGGAATAACAGCCAAAATTAGCATCCTTTATGCCATTTAGAACATTTGCTAAATGGGAGACATTGCACCAGTGGTGGGTTTCAAATCCACCGGTGGTGTCCTCATGGACGAGCGCAGCACGCGCATGTGTTCAACTGCCTTCACAATGCTCCATGACGCTCTAGCTGCTCCATGGAGCATCACGCAGGTGCTGTACCCGCCATGCGCCTGTATGGAAGCGCAAAAGCCTTTAAACTCTGGTAAGGAGTTTGGGCAGGTGGGTGGGCCCTCCAGAGCACCGTACCGGAACGGTATCCGGTGCTCCGGGCTGGCTCCGGTATGTGCGTACCGGGGCATACCGCCTGCAACCCACCACTGCATTACATGTGTCAAAATCATTACATGACATTGCTATACTAATATTATTTCCCAAAGTTGTTTTTTTAGGTTCAATCTCTTCCAATCTCTCTTTTGACATC
This sequence comes from Natrix helvetica, assembly GCF_964273705.1. NCBI lineage: Eukaryota > Metazoa > Chordata > Lepidosauria > Squamata > Natricidae > Natrix > Natrix helvetica. The sequence continues at coordinate 159,275,315 of NC_138548.1, read as the reverse complement.
CCCAATTAACCAAATCTCCCCACCCCCCTTCCCAATTGTACTGCCTGTGGCATTATCCCACACATTGGAAAATATTCTTTGCAGAGTTATTCATACAATTCTCCAATAGTTAAATTTCTTTGATATCTCAGATACAAAACGTTTCTTGACTAGTAAGATTTGAGACAAGGGGTACGTACATTTGGAGTATCAGAAAGAATTAACAGTTTGTTTACAATACAGAACGATCTATGTTTCTGTGCGTATTTGACTCTGTCAGACCTTTCTCTGGACATACAAATTCCCTTCAGTTGTTCTGTAAATATAATCAGTTATACTTCAAGGGGAAAAAAATCCTCTTGTATTTAGTTAAAGATTTAATAAATTCAGCTTTGCTTTGCCTTACTCTGGTCTTTGAATGTATAAAAGAGAATGAGCAGTAAGTCAAATTTGCTCTTAGAATCATACTTCAGAAGGAGCAGAGCATTTCCATTTGCTCTCTAGCTTCCAATCTCTCTGTTTGGTTTATTTGATGATTGCCATGCGCTGTATGGAAATACTTTTCTACCTGGGTCACTCTAAGCCCAGGAAAGCATCATTTTGGATGAACCTTAGAGAGTACAGAACAACAGCTTACAGTACCTGTTCCAGGCTCTATGAGGATTAAAACTGATTTCCTTTATGTTGATATATTAGGATCCAGAGAGTGCCCCTCGGCAACCATGCTGAGAATGTGAAAATGGGGACTTAAAAAAAAGAACAGCTAGATATAGTAGTAAGAAGCTTGTTGGTGCAATAATCCTGATTTCATGCACTTCCTGAAATAGTTGTGGAAATAGGACATTATCTTCTCCATTGCTGCATTCCTGTGAGAGAGACACTCCATGTTCAATAGCTAACTTTGCCTGGGAAGATTTTTGTTGGAATTTGCAAATTTTTCCTGTTTTAAATCACAAAAGAGAAAAGGGATAGGATCACATAGGATCATATCTGCTCCTGGTTCTTTGTTCATCCAAACGCTCTTATCTTCATCAATATGAACGAGGATAATCTGCCTGCCTGCCTGCCTGCCTGCCTGCCTGCCTGCCTGCCTGCCTGCCTGCCTGCCTGCCTGCCTGCCTGCCTGCCTGCCTGCCTGCCTGCCTGCCTGCCTATCTATCTATCTATCTATCTATCTATCTATCTATCTATCTATCTATCTATCTATCTATCTATCTATCTATCTATCTATCTATCTATCAAATTTGTATGTTGTCCATCATAATAAATAAATAAAATGTTCCTCCTAGTTGATGTTGATGTTAAACATTAACTGTCATGGTGCAAATGCCATGAATTATATATCAAGTATCATTCATTTCATCACATGCATATTATTGTAACCTGACAGTCTATAGTTAGTCAACTAATACCTATTTATCAGAAGGCAGATTGGAATTTATAAATTACAGATATATAAGCTTTACATTTTTTTATTGTTAGCCAAGGGCCAAGATCCACCAAAAGACTTGCTGAAATCTCAGCCGTGGGTTCCAGCAGGCACTACTGCCAGTTTGCTCGTGGGCGCACTGTGTGTGCATGCACAGTACAATAAAAATATTCTGTACATGCGCAGAAGCAAAAAACAAGATGGTAGTGCCTACGGTGCCCAACAGCCAGTTCAGGAGCGTGGCAGGCCTGAGTTGCTGCTGGCTCCAGCGACCCAGGCCGCCAAACCACTATCGGTTCGGCCGAACCTGTCTGAACCAGTAGGAACCCACCACTGTGAGAACTAATTATCTAATATCTTAGCCAGTTGGTTGGTACTGGTTTAGCCAAACCAGATGTTAATTTTGCATCCGGATCACCAAACAGGTTGTTGCTAGGACCGGCTGGCCCTGTCCACCCCTCCAATTCCAGGAATCTCCAACCACCCCTTTCATCATGCCAGATAAGTGCAGGACACATACGGAGGCTCTGAGAGGGCAAAAAATGGACTTCCTGGAAGTCTGGAAAGGGGCCCATTTCTGGCCTCCAGAAGGCCTCCGGAGCCTGTAGAAGGCCATTTGTGCTCTCCTGGAGGCTCAAGAAAAGCCTCCAGGCCTTGGGAGGGTTAAAATGCCCCCTCCCCCTGTCATGGTGCAAGAGGCCGAGTAGGCCATGCCCACCATGGCCACGCCCACCCAGCAACCAGGCAGAGAACTAATTGTTAACATTTTTCAATCCCACCCCTGATCTTAACCATCGAACTGCAATGGTCGCTTGTGCCCCACGTCAAGCAAGTTTGTGGTGAGGTGCATTCCTTTTCATTAAGGAAAATGGAAGGGACAGTCTTTTGTAGTAAAGCCCCCAGTTTCAACCACTGGTCCATCCAGTAAAAAGGACAAGTGAGGTGAAATCTCTCTATCTAAAAAGACATACAGAACCACTACTGGTAATTGCAGAGAGTACAGGTCCAGCTGGCCACTCCCTATGCTGGGCCTGTTGCAATCCCTCTTGGCTTGAGTAGACAGGAGTAAATGAACTGGCTCTCCTTCATTGTCAGATGCCATTCCCCCATATACATTCATGTCTCTGAGGCTTAGGATCTAACAACTTGACATGGAAAGATAAATCACATTTTAGAACATAATATTGACTGTATAATTGGAGAGCGAGTAATGGAACCCTTTTTTAAAAAACTCATTTTTTCAGGGATTATCATGCACAGAGTGAAGTTGGCAAATCTATAAAAATGGGAATAATTTCCTGCAGAAACTGTACAGCTAAAAGCAACATCCCAACCTACTTTAATCAAAGGAGTCTAGCAAGAAACAATCAATTAAAGAACAGTCTGATTCTCTGTGACATCAATGTATGAAAATCTGTTAGACGCCAGATTGTGTCTCAAGACACATATGATGAACTGAACAAAATGACCTGCTAATAGCTTTTACGGGTAATAAATGCATCATGTTATTGGTAATTCTGCAGATGGTAAATCAAGCTAATATCTGAGCTGAAACAAGCAACTTGGTATATATCCTTCAAAAGAGTTCTTGTAATTCCCTAATTGTATCACGCTAAAAACATTATTTCCAATTTAGCCACTGAAAATTAAAAGATCTGCTCTCTGTAAGCAGGTATTTTAATATTTAGAACTATTTGCTAAATAATTTCTTGTTCCTTTGGTTTTAGGATGTTCCCTTTCCAATCAGTATACTTATTCAAGATATATCTTATAAACAACCTCTTTATAATATCAGCTACCTCTGGCTCAGATCTGCATATCTGAAAGATATTTTTTTTTAAAAAACACCTTACTTAGGATCCTAAATTATGTTGTGCTATGAAGCAGCAAAAATTACAATGTATAAATGTTAGCATTTTCTAAGAATGGTATTTGGAAATACCCTAATTGTATTTAGGTCGAATGAAGTATAAATAATTTAATTTGGGGGGTAATAATAAGACAATTTATATTTTATTCTGAAACAAACAAAAGCTGGATTTCCAAAGTATTCTGTCTCACATGATAGTGAAATCTGGCAACCCCTGCCCACTCCCTTTCCATAATTTTGAACTGAGGTCAAGGAAAGACAAAATAAATACGAGGACGAAACATCATATCAGCTATACAACTCACTTTTTCAGATTTTTTTTTTTTTAAATGTAGCTCTTTCACACTGTTCGCTAGCTTCTGGGGGAAAACAATGAGTTTCACCTGAGGAGCACCAACTGGTAGCAATCCACATGGAGTTATCCGGCTTTGTGTAAAAAAATGGTAGAAGAACAGATGTTCATTGCCCAATTATTAAACTATCTGCTAAAAAGTGTTTTTGACAGGCTCATTCATCAGGAAACAAGCAAATGATTGGAATGCATTAATAAAACCTGAGAGCAACCACCGAACGTGTTAAATCCATAGATACTGTAAAAAGCTGTCAGGCATCTTCAGAAGGTAGCGGTGAGGTTTAGCAAATGTGATGAGAGAACCCAAAGCACAGAGACGGGGAGGGAGAAGGGGGGGGGGGAGTGTAGAGAGAAAGCGGGAGAGGTTGTTCTGGAGAAGCTTTTGTGTTAGCTGTCTTTCCCAGAGTCTTGTGAAACTCTAGAGGTGTTGACCTGCATTATTCCCTCGGATCTTCCTTTCCCTTCCTTTCTTTTAGCTGCAGGTGGGTCTTTGCCGAGTGGTTACCGGTGGCTCTGCTCCATTTTAAACATAAACATGCTTACTAGCCCTCTTCCAAATTGCATATTAATACCAATTGATTAGCGTTCGGTAGTAAAAGATCAATCTGTTCTGATTTATTACGCGAATGAATTTCAGTGTTCAGGGCACGCTAACACAAGGCCCACACAGCATTGGTACCAATTTGCTTTTGTTTCCTATCACTATAGGCACAATTAGATATTACAGGTTCATTTTGAGAAGGAGAGGATGCTGCGTTCGGCCAAAAGTGTGTCATCTGAGATAAGAAATGCTTCCATTTTCAGGAATTCGGCAAGAGCCCTAGAGTGTTTTATTCCACATATCATCATGGCTCAGAGTGAGTATCTGAAGTCCTGTTGCAGGGTGGACAACCTATGGCCCTAGCTCTAATTGCACAACCCTTCCATAATGGATCAATTCTGATTTTTGGTTAAGAGCTCTCTGCTCATTTTTTTGTATGTTCTATTATTTGGAGAGTGTATTGGAAAGAAAGATGGAGGGAAAATAGAAGTTGCCAGAGAGCAAATTGTGCTACCTTTGTCTCTTGTTTGAATCGCTGCTTGCTTCAGCCCATGCCACCATGAATAGTCATGAATTTGTTTATTAAATTCATGACTTCTTTAATTCATGAACAGTGGGGACAGAGTTGAAAATATTGTCTCAGGTCTTAGATGCATAGAACAAGGGTTTCCAACCTTGGCAACTTTAAGACTTGTGGACCTCAACTCCCAGAATCCCTCAGCCAGCTGAGGAATTATGGGAGTTGAAGTCCACAAGTCTTAAAGTTGCCACAGTTGGAGAAGGTTCCAACATTATCTCTCCAATCTATTCCCGGGTTCCATATTTACTCAAGAACATTGTACCAACTCTTAAGATTTTGCTAGGCGCACTTCTCTGTAGTCTTCAACAGCCATAACATGACTTCATGTGTTGTTCTTTAAATGCCCAGAAGAGTTTTTTCTACAGGAAAGCACACATTAAAACTTCCTTGGAAACTCTCACACCATCCTCATTCTGAAATATCTGAACAATAAAAGCAAATAAATGGATGCTTCTGCTCAAATTCTCGCTGCTTAAATGTGGCATTTGAAGAAGACATGCTGGCACACTAACAGTTTGCCTTCTGTACTCAGTGGTGGTACAAGTGGCCATAAACAGTTCTAATTTAGGACAGGTCCAAGTCAATATATTTATATTTTAGAGATAATTCATTTTTTTAAAAATCTGGCCATATGGCTTATAATTCTCCAAAGAATCAGAATATTCATAAACTAATGAGTCCTTAAATCATACAGTGTGAAGTTATTAATAATTACATTTAAAGAAGTAACTTTAAATCTCATACAATACACATACAAGAGCCAAATATGAGTAATACTAATTTTTTGAGGGATGCGGTGGCTCAGTGGCTAAAACGCTGAACTTGTTGATCAGAAGGTCGCCAGTTCAGTAGTTCGGATCCCTAGTGCCATGTAACTGAGTGAGCTCCCGTTACTTGTCCCAGCTTCTGCCAACCTAGCAGTTCGAAAGCACGTAAAAAATGCAAGTAGAAAAATAGGAACCACCTTTGGTGGAAAGGTGTTCTGTGTGCCTTCGGTGTTTAGTCATGCTGGTCACATGACCATGGAGATGTCTTCAGACAGCGCTGGCTCTTCAGATTTGAAACAGAGATGAGCACACACGCACCCTAGAATCAGGAACGACTAGCACATATGTGCGAGAGGAACCTTTATCTTAATTGTATCATTTAGAAGCCTATGTTGTTGTTTCTTTTTCTTTTTTCTTTTTGCAATAAAAAGTGTATATGTGGTATACAAAGAGTATATGCAAAAAGTGGCTCTTCCCTTAAGGATTCTGACTTTTCTCACACATATAAAGTGGGTGCTTTCAATGAAGCAACCTATAGAATCTGCCAGGAATTCTACAGAGAACTGATTAAAGGTATGGTCAATAGTCTTGATCAAGAATGTGAACTAGTAGATCAGGTATTCATTCAAGAACGATGATCTATTCTATTACTGCTGTTTTAATTTCAGTGCTGTTTTGATTTTATACATTATGTTTTCTTGCCACATCTAGTTTGATTTACTCTGAAAATGAAACATTATACATATTTAATATTCAATTACTGGTGCTACTATGTGTTGCATTCTTGTTGTGTTGCATATTAGGTAGTTGGAAAGGTAAGACTATATTTTGCTCGTTTGGTCTAGTCCAGGGGTTTCAAACTGGTGGCTCACGGGCCGGATGTGTCACACATAGGCCATACCCACTCCGGCTCCAAAAAGGCAAAAAATGTCATGATACATTGCAATACGTCATGTGATGTGATTGAGTTTGACACCCATGGTCTAGTGTTAAGGTACCAGGTTATAAAGTGGTGGTCATGAGTTCAAGTCCCGCCTTGGCAGGAAAGACTGCTGGGTGACTTTGGGCCATAACATTATTTGATAGGACTAAAGATGGAAATTGTTAGAAGTAAAAGGAAGGAATATGAAGTTTGCTTATTTGATCAAGGTTAATATATGTATGTATGTATGTATGTATGTATGTATGTATGTATGTATGTATAATGTTGTATTTGTACTGATAAATAAATAAAGGGAGACTAGGATAGATCTATTTTGAGCTAATTAGCTCTCATCAGCTAGCCATACCCTTACTGGGATTTGAACCTGGGCTGTATTATATCTTAGGCAGGAGTCTTAGCCACTAAGCCACAGGCTCGCCTCCTTATCAGTTGAGCCAGGGAAATAGGTATGTATTTGTGTTACAACCCCTGGTATGCCTAAATATGGGAGGAAGGTCACTACTCCCTCTTTCTGTCCTTCGGCTCATCACAGCTCATCACAGCTCATTTCTGTCCTTCGGCTCATTACATATATATATTATCTTCCCTAACCCTTAATGGATTATTTCTTACTCCTTTTCTTATTCTATGTCCTGCGGCTTATTCAGAAATGGAGAAGCAATACTGGATAGATGGACAGTTCTGAAATTAAGTTCCAATTTCTATATGGGAAAACTAGTCTTGTTTTCTCCAACCTGGTGCCATGCTGGATTGAATCTCCCATAACTTTTTTACTATCATGGTCAAAATTCTACCTACCGTTTCGATGCTGTCAAATAAACCCATCGGTGAGTTGCTTAAAGTTAGGAAAACCTTTATAAATCCTGCCTTTCCATTTTTTTATCTATTTAAAAAAATGAAACAATCCAAATGCTATATAAGAAATAGAAGTGGTCTGTTTTTTCTTCCCATTATTTTCAGTTTTTTCTATCTAAACATTCGTGTTTTAAAGTCAGGCTGATGCCCCCTTTCCAATATATGCGGATAAACCAGTTTAGCAGAATAACATTACATGCAATGTGTATTTAGAATAGTCCAGCAAAGGTGGTGGAATCTCCTTGGGATTGCTTCTGTCCACCTCCTTCCTGTTCACCATCTGTCCAATTCAAATAGGCCAGAATTCTGCACTATGTTTCTATGGAAATTATTCAATATTTTAAAACGGTAATTAAGCAAAAATTGTGTTTACTGAGCCAAGAGCTGATGGGATTGGCAAAATTCCTAAACCGAAAGTGCCATTTAGAAGCTTTTGCTGCATACCACTGAGACGTCCCTGGCTTTTGAGCACAGCCACTCATTGTGTGGGGATGCTAGAGTGGCTGCGGAAAGTAATGAGATGGGTGAATACAGGAAGGGTGAAAGTACTTCCTGTTTTGATGCCTGCCGCAAACAGCTGAAGAAGGGAATTGGAATTTGGCAGTTCATCAAGTCAGCAGGCAGATTGGGCAGAGTTGGTCCAGCTATCACGTTTTTCCATCTGAGACAAAGGAGACAGTGCTCACCCCTCCATTCCACCTATCTGGCCATATATCCTGAAGCAAGGACTATTGTAGTAGTTCCTAATCATACTTGTGGATAGCATGTTAGAGAGCAAACATGGCACACAAAACCATCCATGAAGCCATCTGGAGGTGAGCAGTTAGAGTGTCCCTCCTGTTTGTCCCTCAACTGCAGCCATTATTCCCCATTTTTGCCTGATAGCAATAGTATTTAGACTTATTTACCACTTCACAGTGCTTTCCAGCCCTGTCTAAGCTGTTTCCAGAGTCAGCCTATTTCCCCCAACAATCTGGGTCCTCATTTTACCCATCTCGGAAGGATGGAAGGCTGAGTCAACTTTGAGCATGGTGAGATTTGAACTGCCAAATTGCAGACAGTCAGCAGAAGTCGCCTGCAGTACTGCACTCTAATTACTACGCCATCACGGCTAATTCTAAAGCCAGTGTCTTTCCACCAAGGCAAGTCATTTGTTCTGCCTTAGACCTAAACAGCAAGATATCGGCTTCACTTCTTTTGCAGTAAGGATGAATGCCATTCCAGAGTGGGTGCACAGATAGTCCTCGACTTAAGACCATTTGTTTTTAACGACCATTCAAAGTTGGGCCCATATTGAAATAGGTAACTTGTGGCTTGCAGTTACAAACATTTTCAGTGAATCCGCGAATAAAATTTGGGTGCTTGGCAACTGGCATGTATCTATGATGTTGCTGAGTCCTGGCGGGATGGTGGTGGAGTCATGTGATTATGATATGCAACCTTCGCCGTGGGCTTTAGGGGAAGCTGGATTCTCTTAATAAATACAATGATTTACTTAATGATCATGATAAAATTGTTTTAAAATCGGATTCCAGTGACTTCCGGTTCCGGCGGCTGACGGCGACGGGCAAGTCCTTTGCCCGCTCCGGCTCCCCGGTGGGCTTCCCCGTCTTTTGGGGGGCACAGGACGCCACAGAGAGGCGTCCTGCCGAAGGAGCGGCTTGGCGGGAGACCCTGGCACCGGCGGTGGCTGGTGGGGGCTCTCCGCTTCGCTCCAGGCATCGAGGAGCAGTCTCGGAGGGCGCGCGCACGTCTTCGCAACAGGCTGATCAGACGATGTTAAAATAGAAGAAAGCAGTGGCAGTGTGGTGAGGCGCTTCCCCCTTTCATTCCCTTTCTTTTTGACTTGATGGACTTTTCAGCAATTTAAAACGTTAAACTTTCGGATTTCCTTGGAGGCGCGGCTGGAGGGAGGGGGATTTCCCCCCCCCCTTGGACAAGCGGCTTGGAAAAATTCTGCTCTCAGCCCCAGGGGAAGGAGGAGGGGGGAGAGCCAACCAATGATGCCTCACCCCAGTAAAGTTGATTTTTCATTGATTTAGTTCCATAACTTATTGATGACCTGAGAACTTTGTGAACTTTTAAAACTTTACTATGCCTCTGAGCCCAAAGCTGGCAGGGCAAGATGGCACACTTCCGTTGTCTTCATGAACTGTGAAACCTGACTCCACCTTTAAAATTCAGGCTTCCGGTCTTTGTCTCCGTGTCACCCAGAAGAATCTCTTGTGGATTGTTATTTTTTGAACTCTCTGGGGGGAAAAATTCCTCTTTATTGCCAGACTGACTAGAGAGATTCTCCCCTGCCTGGATCTTCTGCCTCCTGGACTCATCTGGCTGCTCTGCTTCTCCAGCTGTCCATTCTCTACACTGACTGATCTCTTTACTTTATAAACTATGTCTCCTAAAAGACCACCCCCTGGAAAACCTGGCTTTGCTACCTCTGCACCGACATCTGCAACATCCAGCCCTGCCACACAATCAAAGATCACAGACCTGATGCAACCTAAGAGCACAGAGATTGATTTGCAACAAATGCTTCAGCAACTTATACAGGGCCAGGAAGAAATTAAGCAACAATTAAAGGAAATGAAGGAAGAAATTAAAGAGAACCAAGTCCAAATTTACAAGAACTCACAGAGACTGGACCTTGTGGAGGGTGGGGTGGCGGAGGTGGGGGGGGGGGTAGAAGCTGTGCAGAAGGGAAACAAAGAACTTGACATCCAGCAAATGAAAACAGAATTTGAGAGAATATCCTTTTATCTTAGATTTCAAAATGTTATAGAAGCAGATGGGGAAAATATAAGGGACATTATGACTAACATTTTAGCTGAATACATACACAAGGAAAAACAACAGATGGAATGGGAAATAGATCTGGTTTACAGAGTGAATTCAGCTTATGCCAGAACACAAAATGTACCCAGGGAGATCCATATTAAATTTCTTAGAAAAAGCACAAGAGATGAAATTCTGGGTGTACAAAGGGGGCAGGCATTGACATACCATGACAGGGAAATAACCATTCTGAAGCAGATCCCCAAGAAAATTAGGGAAAAAAGGAAAAACTATTCGCAATTGGCGAATAAGTTATACCAGAAGGGGATGTGGTTTAGATGGTTGATGCCTGAAGGTATGCTGATATTCTGGGAGGAGACAAGAATTAGAATCAATACACCCATAGAGGCACAGGCCTTTATGGAAAAAAACAAAATAAACCTAGAAAAAACAGAAGACTCTACAACGGATATGCAGGACACGGGAGGGGCCGGAGCTCTGTCAGCGGGGGGAGAAGGGGCAATACCAAGAAAGCTCAGATCACAAAAATGAATAAGAAAATCACATTGTTATAAACAGACCGAAAGTAGTATGGAATTACATGTAGATTATATACTACAATATATAAACTGATTGAAATTTTTTTTTAGAATTAATATGCTGATTTTATATGATTATGTGCTAATGTTTTATACTCAGATGTATTCTATGAGTTTGGAGGGGGGGGGGGCGCCTGCCACACTTTGCAACTGCCAAAATTTGTAAACCTTTCCATCTACCTTTTCCCCTATAAATGTTAAAAAAACCAATAAATTTTTTTGAAAAAAAAATCGGATTCCAGTCCCAATTGAGGATTGTATTTATAATTATAAGAGCTGTGGTGGTGTAGTGGTTAGAGTGCGGTATTGCAGGCTACTTCTGCTGCCTGCCGGCTGCCTGCAATTTGGAATCTCACCAGGCTCAAGGTTGACTCAGCCTTCCATCCTTCTAAGGTGGGTAAAATGAGGATAGATTGTTGGAGGTAATATGCTGACTCTGTAAAACTGTTTAGAGAGGGCTTTAAAACACTGAGAATAGAATAGATAGAATAGAATAGAATTCTTCATTGGCCAAGTGTGATTGGACGCACAAGGAATTTGTCTTTGGTGCATATGCTCTCAGTGTATATAAAAGTGGGGGGAGTACATTAATCAAGAATAATAAGATACAACACTTCATGTTAGTCATAGGTTACTAAAAAGCAATCAGATCTTACTAGGTCTAAGTGCTGCTATTATGCAAGTAGGAGCAAGTGGTTATGAGCTGGCTTCATAAGCCATATATCCAGGCAAGATGCAAATTCAAGAGCAATATTATTCCATCCCTAAGTGTATATTTTGCAAATCCTTCTATTCAATCCATGGCATTTCCAGTAAAAAGGGTGAGACACAAGTGATAGGAAAGACCTCTGAAGGCACAGAAGAAGAAAAAAAGAAAACTATCAGAGATTTTGGTGAAGGCAAACGGATGTCACGATGTAAAATGTCCCAACAAAATCAGGCAAAGAGACATTTCAGTGCCTGAAAGCATCAAGGGGAACAGCAATCGCTAAAAAAAATAATATACAGTTGCCTTCCACAGTGGAATAAGTCATGATTTTAAATGATTCTATTATGGAGGAGTGATACTACTATGGAACATTTTGCTCCTGGCGAGCATTGTACAGAATGGCTTGTGTTTAATAAAAATGTGAGCAGCAAACCAAATGTGGTTTGAAAAAAAAGAGGGAGGGAGAGAGAGAGAGAGAGATGAAATGGGTACGCTTTTCTTGATGTACTTTTCCCAGAATCCCTTTCTGTAGTTAGATGCAGTAGCCCTAGTTATAGCTCATGCCATCTTTATTGTACATCAGGACAGCTGCTACACTCACAGTCCTCCCGTGGAAGAAAGAGATCGGACCAAATGTTCGAGAAAAGCGGTGGGGGGGGGGGGGAAGAATTAAGTGGCATTCATTTGCTTTTCTCCCCCATGCATGCTTTTGATATTTTAATTTGCTTTGAAGGTAGCAGACAAAACAGCACACATCTGTGCTGGACATTTCTGAATATGGGCTAGATCTAGAGTTTGCATACCGCAAGTGGAAGCTGGAGAAGGCTGCCATCAAACTTTTATTTATTCACCTGAGACCGAGAGCTGCACTCTTTAGCAGCTATTTTCAGAACATTGATTCTGTGAATTATTTCCAGTGAAATTATACAATTCCAAAAAGTGTAGGGATGGTTTGTTTATTTATCAGACATGGGCATTCTTTTGCTCCAATCAATTCTGAGCACAGACTAAAAAGCACAGAATGACAATAATTGAAATAAACAAGTGGGATTAAAACAAATGGTAAAGCATTGAGACAATAATTGGAATAAACAAGAGGGATCAGAGGTGGTATGCTGCTGGTTCGCACCGGTCGGGCGATCTGGTAGTGGTGGTGGCGGGAGGCTCTGGCCACCCACCCAGACATCATCAAGTGCGCTCCCGCTACTGAACCGGTAGTGAAGAAAATAGAATACCATCTCTGAGTGAGAATTTAAAAAATGGTAAAGAATTGAGTCAGCTTTACGTAGTTCCTGGTAATTTCATGGTTATTTCTTGGCAAAGATGATAACTATCTTGAACAACCTTCAAGAAGGAAGAAGTGATTTGCCATTGTCTTCTTTCTGGATTATTTTGATTTGTTTATTTTAAATTTTCCAGTCTACTTTATATACAGTACTAGGATTTCCTGGTACTAATCAAGTCCAACTTTGCCAAGCAAATTATTTTGCTTAGCAAAATCATCCAAAGTTAGATATGTACTGCCACCAAATGTAATAGAAAACAACTAAATCATTAGGCATCATTTTAGTGGTTTAAAATGGATAACAAAGTAGAAGAACTATTATGGGAAAATACCCGTGATAGCTGAATGAATCCTTAGTGGATACAGGCAGCACACCTCTGATTGCTATTTGATTTTCTCTCCATCTTATTCTACGTACTACTACTACTACTACTACTACTACTACTACTACACCACACACAAACATTACATACTATACAGGGTTGGGTTCCGGCTTCTGTTACTACTGGTTCGCTCAGAGAATGCGCACATGTGCAGTAGCAAAAAAAATGCTTCTGCACATGCGCAGAAGCAAAAAACAAGATGGCGGCCCCTACGGCGCTATCAATAGAACTGGTTCAGGGGCATGGCTGGCTGAGTTACTACCTATTCAGCCAAACCGGTTTGAACTGGTAGGAACCCACCTCTGATACTATACTTATAACAGCAATATAACAATACATTCTGAAGAGCAAAAGCTTAGCATAATAGCCCCCATAGCCCGTTGTGGGCTCGTAGTGGCCAGCAGAGCTGGCAGCAGATTTGGACAGTAGGGAGGTTGGGGAGGAACATGGGCCAGTCCTGGAGTCTGGGGAATACTCGGATGAGGGCTCTGTGTCGGAGGCAGAGATGGGGCCAGAGCTGTATGCCAGTATCAGCTGCCTTCTGAGTCAGACATCAGTGAGGCAAATGAACAGCTGGAGCCTGTTCCCAGTGTGTGCATGCGCAGAGTTGCCAGACGAAGGGAACAACTAAAGAACAGGGGTTGACTTGGGATTAAGGCCAGATGATGAATGGCCCCTCCCAGAAGAAATAAAAGAGGAGTGAAAGGCGAGTGGAGTTTGCAGGAGACAATTAGTTCACGAATTGGTTCATGACTCTCCGAGACTCCTTGCCAAGTTCTGCAGATATCAGCCTGACAGATCTCCAGGCCCGATAAGGTCTGTGACCATAAATCCTCCCTTGAAAGACTTTGCTGGATGTGAATGAGCAGAATTCACAGTACACTAATAAAAGGTTTTTTTTTTTGACAGTTTGTTTCATGCTCTTGGGAAGCCTCGGTCAGAACATAGCCTCATCTTAAGTAGGCTCATTGGGTGGCTGTGTCTAACTTAGTTCCCATAGCAAGCCTAACTTCAATGTTCTTCGAGAGGTGCAATGGCCAATACGACTCTCCTACTTCGAATAAACTAGTTTATTCTCTCTACATTCCTACTCCAGAGGAAGATAGCTTGTGGGTCAAGGAATATTGGTCATTCTTGAATGAATATTCCTACAGAAGTTTTGCATTCTTATATATTTTGTCCTGGATCAAACTGCCAAGTTATCCGATGAGGCTTCCATGAAATTCCACAGGAATTTCATTTAGGCATGGGTCATGAAAGCATTCACAGTGATTTTGACATCAGCTAAGGGCGATAACTCTGCTCTGGGAACTGAATCCGTCTTTATTTAGCATTATTCTCAAATGATCACAAGTTAATGACCTGTGGAAGGTGACTTGTTTTTTTAAAAAAAATGCCTTTTGTTTAGTTATCAGCAAGAACCAAGTTTGTCTGAAGCAGAAATTAGCAAGCATTAGCACAAACTCAGCAAAAGTCATCTTAGTTTTGATTGACTTTCTGAAGTTCCAAAAAACAAAACAAAACAAAACTCGTATTCTGAAAACACCTTTTTTTTTCATATTTAAGATATACAACGAGGCATTTGTAGAACCCAGCGTGGTTCCGGTATTTAGAAAGAATATAAAGAATTGGAATTACTATGAATGGAAGCCGCATTAGCATCACACCCTAATTAAGCTTACCTAAGCACTGACAGTATATTTTGGTGAATTTGGAGAAAGGGAGTGCTTTGTTGTGTAATTAAGTACAGTAGGTCAATGTGCAATGTTGGCAGTGTCATTTTCCAGCATAAGGAGCAATGGGTGTTGTCAGGAGCTGGCCAAGCATTAATTGGTAGCTGGGAAAGGAGATGAATATTAGGGATGGTTTAAGTGGCTTTGCATAAATGCAAGCAACAAAGAAATGGCCGTATGTCTTACTGGTATGCATTTTTAATAATACCAGGAATGGAGCCTGCCCATAAAAGGGGGAACTAAGAGTAATAGCTGAGGCACCTTGGTTGTTTGCAGACTGACCCTGTGAGTTTCCTTTGGGGAGTTTTTCAATTTATAGCCGCTGGTTTAAACAACCCAACTGCTTACTTTTATTAACTCAGCAATTTGCCGGCACGTGAGCTTGCACTAAAGATCGGAAGAAAATAGGAGAAAAGCCCAGATAATATGCCATGCTCCTTCATGTTCCTAAACCATGCTTTCCATCCATGGCAGGATTCAAGATGATGTACCTGGAGCTTGGATTCCTAGGAAGCCTCCCATCCTGGCTCAAACCATTCTTGGCCTCAGCTACACTCTTCTAGACACTTGATTAAAAATAAAGAAAAGCCTGGGATCATACATTATCCTAAGCCATACTTATGTTTTAGTTTTAATTTGCTGAATATGAACTGGTGGTTCATACATTATGTTACACAGGGGTGTCAAAGTCGTGGTCCACATCTTGCCCGCAGGGTGCTTAGATCTGGCTGAAAACAGTGAAGGACCGGCCTGCGGTGCCTCTGCCAGCGGAAACGGCCTCCCGAGTTCCGTTTTTGCTGGCAGAGGGTTGCAGGAGGCCATCCCAGCCGAAAACGGAGCTTGGGAGCTTGTTTTCACTGGCAGAGCGCTCCGACACAAGTGATGTCAAGATGGCCACACCCACCCTGGCCATGCCCTTCCCGGCTCCACGAGATCAAACACAACCCTGATGCGGCCCTCAATGAAATCAAGTTCGACACCCCTGAATTTACATAATAAATCATGGGCAACAAACCAGAGGTGGTATTCAACCAATTCTGACAGGTTCTGGAGAATTGGTAGCAGACATTTTGAGAGTGGGGAGGGAATGGGGATTTTGCAGTATCCTTCCCCTGCCACGCCCACAAAGCCACACCCACAGAACTGGTCGTAAAAAGGTTTGAATCCCACCACTGCAACAAACCAACGTAGCTAAGTTTACTTTTTCTACTAAGCCAAGAAAAGGCAAATCACATGATGGTCTAGTGTAGTGGGTGAATTCAGCCACCCTGGTCATCTGAGGTTGCACTAGTAACTAGACCGTTTCTAGAAGCAGTCTAATATCTTCCAGTTGTGCTAAACTGCAATTCTTTTAATCTTTTTCCCTTTTCTTTGAATTGCATGGCTTAACCCATTGTGCCTACCCCATCATATTCTTTTTCTTACCTGAATAGTCTTTTGTAGTTTAAAAAAGAAGTGCTTATATTTTGCAAGTTATAGTTTGTAGAAAATTGTATTTTTGGAGTGTAATTTCAAAAATTAAGAGATTAATGATAGCTTCAGTGTGAAAGTTACTTTTAGACAACTATTAGACAACTTTTGCTTCAATATTTTTACAGTAAATCATAACCTTCCTGTACAACTCTCATTGTAGGGTTGGAATACACTGTTTGTTTATTTCAGTGAATCCTTGGTTACTTTCCAAGACTCTCAGAATAACCGAGAAAGTGGATTCTAAAATAGCATTATCATGAATATAGGAAAGACTTGGTATAATATGTATGGGAAGGAGTGTGTGCATTACATTTTAGTTTACTATGTAGTGAGAGTCCAGTCAGTTGTGGCTTAATAAATAAAAAAAGCCCATGCTTTAAAAACCCATGTATTAGTACAATATACGAATCCTCTTTTAGTGATTTTTAAAGTGCCAATTTGTACTTGGCTCCAGTTACTTGTGAGAGTTGCCAAGTGATGATAAAAAAAAAGAAAAAGAAAATGCTCTGGTTGCTCTTGTGCTTTTAATTTGTGCAGAAATTAATACTTTGCATCTCCATGGCACGTAAATCACCATCAGTTGTTGCAAGGGCATCTGTGAATAGTTGGGATACACATATTTACGCACGCCATATAGAAATGAGTATAGTTGGCAGGTGTCAGCTAGAAAGTTGGTACGCCTCCATACCACAAAACACATTCAGGTGTAGTCATTTCTCAACAGCACATTCAGGTATTTTTCTTCCCCAGTTTACCTTTTTGTTTTTGAAAATTCAGTAGGAGAAGCCTGATGCTTTCTTGAGGTTTTAATAGCAATAGCACTCAGACTTATATACTGCTTCACAGTGCTTTACAGCCTTCTCTAAGCGGTTTACAGAGTCAGCCTATTGCCCCCAACAATCTGGGTGCTCAGAATTCCGACCTTGGAAGGATGGAAGGCTGAGTCAACCTTGAGCCTGGTGAGATTTGAAGTGCCAAATTGCAGGCAGCCAGCAGGCAGCAGAAGTACCGTGCAGTACTATCTAACCATTGTGCCACTGTGACACATTAATAGACAAGAGATGGACCATACCCCTTTAGAACAGTGGTGAAGTTCAAATTTTTTTACTACCGATTCTGTGGGTGTTGCTTGATGGGTGTGGCAGGGGAAGGATACTGCAAAATCCCCATTCCCTCCCCACCCCACTAACCTGCTTTCCAGCTCCGTTCTCCTGTTCAGGGCGACAAAAGAAGATCAGTTGGAAGGCTGGGAGGCAGTGGAGGCAGAGCCAGCCTATTTGCCGGTTCTCTGAATGACTCAAAGTTTCCGCTACCAGTTCTCCAGAACCTTTCAGAACTGGTTGAATACCATCTCTGCTTTAGAACTTTCTTCTTTAGAACTTTATAGGACATGTTGAGCAGCTCTCCTGGAGTGGCTTTTCATGTAACCTGTGTTTATAGTGCTACACTTCATCCAGGAAGATAATGGCTGCCACTACCAGCATGTTGGGCTGGGAAAGGGCTAACCAGTGTTTGCAATAAATGAACACACAGAATAAACTTGTTCCTATCACTGGTAGTGATGATGATTTGTAGGGCATCTGTGCCATAAATCAGAAGTCCACAACCTCTGGGATACACAGTGTGCGGCCTCTGAAAGCCTTGGGGGATCCTGAATTGACTTTCGCAAATAATCACCAAACTATGATGGTCAAGAAGCCAGAAAGAGTGAAATCAAAGAAGCCACACCCAGAAAGGGTCTCTAGTCAATTTATTTCATGAAAAATTATTTGGCAACAGAGTTAAAACCCACCTACCCCCTTTTTTTTGTCCTAATACCTTCTTTTTGGAGAGTATCCCATCAGAGATTAGCTGAGTCTAACAAAGTGATTTTTTGTGTCCAGGATTCAAAAATCCAAATGGCCACTAATTGATTGATTTTGTACCATCAAGTCATTTTCAACTCCCTGCAACCATATAGACAGATTTCCTCCATGATGACTAGTCTCTCACCTGGTCTTTCAGGACCCCATGACCAGAGGGGGTATTCAGCAGGTTCTGACCAGTTCAGGAGAACTGGTAGCAGAAATTTTGAGTAGTTTGGAGAACCAATAAATAGCACCTCTGACTGGCCCCATCCCCATCTATTTTCTGCCTCCCGAGTCCCAGCTGATTGGGAGGGAATGGGGATTTTGCAGTAACCTTCCCCTGCCACGCCCACCAAGCCATGCCACATTCACCAAGCCACACCCACAGTAAAAAAAATTGAATCACTATAATAACTGAGTCTATCCAGCTTGTTGCTCGTCGCCCTCTTCTTTTTCTTTCCAAGATGACCACTAGAGGGCTGTATGATTTGCTGTCCTCTAGTGTTCATCCAGAGTTTTGCAGCTCAGTTCTTATAGATCTAGCCAAGTTACAGCAGGCAATGCCATCTTAGCTGACCAATTGCTAGCCTATCAAAAAAAGCGGAGGGCACTGGTGAACAAACGAAAGCCATATTGCCACTTTTATTGTTGCACTAGTAGCAGAGAGAAAAGAAATCAGGCTACTGGGGGAAATGATTGAAGATCATTGCTCTTCATTGTTTTCATTGTTTTAAACTGCTAGCAAGGCAAGGGGACCATCCCTCCCCCTTTTAATTTCTTATATTGTTAGTTTTCTTCCCCTATAGGTTTCTCCTACCTCCTTGGTGATTTTTATAGTCTGTCTGACTGTCCATCCATTCAGACATTAGGAATTATTGTGGTCCTGTTATGTTTTTCACCTTCCCGCAGCAGCCTTGGTATTATGGTGCAAAATGATATGTACTGCTACGAAAAGAGGAGTACACTTGGTTCCAGTTGCTCCTGCAACTGCCCCTTCAATTTATTGAGATAATTTGGGGTGTTGGTCTGAGTAACCATGGTTTTGATGGCACCCCTTGCAAAACATCAAGACAATCTCTGATAAAGCAAATATGATTCCATAATTTTTTTAATATATGAAAGAGCTGGTCTGATATTTACATGAGGCAGGATGTAGACATTCCAGGCAGGATTAAGGCAGAGAGACAAATGGTGAGAGACATTAATAAATATGTATTCCATCTTTCTTCTCATGGACTAGGCTTTTACAGCTTTGAAGGTGTGGACTACATTTTGAAACAGCTGAGTGAAAATAGTGATTTTTTTTTTTTGAATATATTTTTATTATTTTTACATTTAAAACAATGCAGTACCGGGAAGTCGAAGTGACCATACTTTCACATTATATACAGCTACTCTCAACCATTAACAATTAGCCTACTTAATAAATTGTCTGTCCTTCTGTCCAATCACAATATATATAGTTTGTTCCAGTCTAGTCACCTTGTCTTATACCAATCATAAAATCTGTTCCAGACTTCAAAATATTCCGATTCCCCTTTATTTTTAAGTTCAAGAGTGAGCCTATCTGCTTCCACACAGGCCAAGACCTTTCTGATTATATCTAGCTCTGATGGTGTATTTTCTTTTTTCTAATATTGTGCATAAGTTATGCGCGCCGCAGTTAGTACATGTATAATTAAATAAAGTGTATCTTTCTTAAACCCCTCCGTTATTATACCTAGGAGAAAAATTTCTGGTTTAAACAAAATTTGGTCTCCCACTATTTGTTCTAACCATGATTGAATCATTTTCCAATATTTTTTGCCTCATTGCACGTCCACCACATATGATAAAAAGTGCCTGGTGTTTTTTTACACTTCCAACAATTTGGGGCCAGATTTTTAAACATTTTGGAGAGCCGTGCTGGGGGGAGATGCCATCTGTAGAACATCTTATAAAGATTTTCTTTATACGCCGTAGCCATTGTTAGTTTCTGATTAAGTATCCAAACTTTTTCCCACTTAGCCAATTCCTCATTATAACCAAATTTTTTGCCCAGGCGACCATAGTTTCTTTGACATGTTCCTCCTCTAGCTTATACTCCAACAAAAATCTATACAACACTTTGATCAGCCTGTTTTCTGTCTGTATCAAAAGTTTATCTAATATTGTGTAATCTTTGGCAAGACCTTCCTTCTTCCTATCCTGTGCAAACCTTGATTGTATCTGTAAGTAGGACCACCATTCTACTGGTACCCCTTGTGATGCCAATTCTAATCTAATTTTGATCTCCCCCTGTCTGTTCAATAACTCTTTATATGTAACTATATTTTCCATATTAATTAAATGTGGGTGTATGTATGCTTCCATCGTAGATAGCCAAATGGGTGCTTTGGTATAGTGGTCATGTTTAATTTTGTTCCATATTAATAACAGGGACTGTTTGATGTAGTGTCTATTGAAATAACTTCTCTGTGATGGGCCCAGCCCTCTGGAATGACCTCCCCCCCCGACATTAGGATTACTACCGACCTCCGCTCCTTCTGTTCAAAACTCAAGACCCACCTTTTTCTTTTTTTTTTTTTTTTTTTTTTTTTGGAACGGTCTCTAAACGGGTGGTTTTCTATTAAAAGAGTTTTGTACAAACAAATTTTCCCCCTTTTCACCCCCCCCCTCCATACAATATAAATCTCATACAAATGCTATACCCCCCCGCAAAAATTCACATTCAAATATTATACCAAACACTTTACCCCCTCCCCACCCCCCATCTTAAAATAGATTACTCATAACCCCTCTCCTCCCAACAAAAACTATAGAGATTAGTCTTAAATTAATAATAACACATTGATCATTTTCTAAGCTAATTTAACATCTATAACTCTTAATATAAATTTCTCCTAGCCTAACAATGTTTCATTAGTCCCATCTTCTAATTTATTCATACATATATATTGCCCCACCCTCCACCCTAACCCTCCCCCACCTCCCGCACAAACCCACCCCCCTGACTTCCGCTGTATACCACTCTAATAATTCCAAACATCCCATATACTATTTACTCTGATCATCTATCGGTCTAAACATTCTTACCTAAAGGCTAGATAATAACTCCTAGTCTGGTATTTATTCTGTATATAATCAATCCATTTTGCCCATTCCTGTGTGTAATCCTCCTGTTTCTGAGCTTTTAAGAAAGCTGAAATTTTTGCCATTTCAGCGAACCCCGCCACCTTCTGAATCCATTGATCAATTGTTGGCAAAAAATCTTTTTTCCAATGTTGCGCAATCAACAACCTAGCTGCTGTAACCATATACAAGGCCAATTTTGTTTCCCCTTTGGTAAAATCCTTAACTATACCCAATAAAAACATTTGTGGAGTGAATTGTATTCTTTTCTTAAATACATTCTGCATAACCCACCATATTTTTATCCAAAAAGCTTTAACCTTGTTGCAAGTCCACCATACATGAAAAAAGGTAGCATCTAGACACCCGCATCTCCAACATTTTGGTTGAACATTTGGGTACATGCATGATAATTTTTTAGGATCTAAATACCATCTGTAAAACATTTTATAAAAATTCTCCCTTAAATTCTGTGACTGTGTAAATTTAACATTCTGAACCCATATTTTTTCCCACGTTTCCAACATAACCACTTCCCCAAAATTCTGAGCCCATTTAATCATACAATCCTTAACCAATTCACTTTCTGAGTCTCTTTCTAACAGTACATTATATATTCTTTTAACTTGTTTTGGACCAGTCTCTTTTATCTGCTTAATCAGTTCCACTTCTTTATCCATAAAGCCGACCCTGCGATCTTCTTCCCATCTCTTCTGAAGCTGTATGTAATGTAACCAATTTAAAGTAATTCCTTCTTCCAACAGCTGTTCCAAAGTTTTTAACTTCCATTCGCCCCCATCAGCAATAAGCACATCTTTATATAAACAACCCCCGAGTGACTTAATATTCATAATCCCCATGGTGTCTGCAAGATCCAACCAAAGCGGTATTTTATAATCCCAATTGGGCCGGTGCTTCTTCCATATTCTCATCAAGGCACTACGGAGAACATGGTTGTTGAACACTTTATCCACCCTGTCTTCATAAAAAAGATATGCATGCCATCCCAGAACAAGATCATGGCCTTCTATATTGAGCAATTCCATTTTTGTTTTCCCAAACCAATCTGCTACATGCGTTAATACCGCAGCTTCATAATACAATCGAAGGTTTGGGAGTCTGAGGCCACCTCTTTCACGTGTATCTTGCATAATCTTCATCTTTACTCTCGGTTTTTTCTCCTTCCAAACAAATTTATTTAATGTTGTTTGCCAATTTAACAAGGTTTTATCTGACTTGAGCACCGGAATCATCTGGAATAGAAAGATAAATCTAGGTAGAATGTTCATTTTAATTGCTGAGATCCTTCCAAGCAAAGACAATTGTAACTTTTTCCACGCTTCAAGATCTTTCTGTATCTTTTGCCACAACACTTCATAGTTATTTGAGAAAAGTTTTGTGTTTGATTCTGAAATTTGTATTCCTAAATATTTAACTTTAGAAACTATTTCAAAACCTGCTAAACTTACAAGTCTCTTTCTTTGAGTCTCTGTCATGTTTTTAACCATCATTTTCGTTTTGTTTTGATTTAGTCTAAACCCAGACACCATGCCAAATTCTATTATGATATTTTTCATCTGGATTATTGATTTCAAAGGATGTGAAAGGGTAACAACCAGATCATCGGCGAATGCTCTAGTTC
This sequence comes from Natrix helvetica, assembly GCF_964273705.1. NCBI lineage: Eukaryota > Metazoa > Chordata > Lepidosauria > Squamata > Natricidae > Natrix > Natrix helvetica. Next base: position 159,252,442 of record NC_138548.1, on the reverse strand, counting down.
TGTATTCCTTTTGCCTGATAGCTATGCCATCTAAGGATTTTGAGTCCCGAATTGCGTTCAACAAGACTTCCAAAGTTAAAATAAATAACAATGGGGATAATGGGCAACCTTGTCTTGTGCCTTTTTGTATCTCGAAAGTTGTTGACAAATTTCCATTAATAATAAGTTGTGCATTTTGTTGCTGATAAATTGCTCCAATCGCCTGCCGCAATCGTGGTCCCATATCCATCTTTTCCAAAGTCTTGGTTAGAAAGTTCCAATTCACTCGATCGAAGGCCTTCTCTGCATCCAAGAAAACCAGCACTGCAGAGATCTGCTTATTCTTATCAAGATAGTCAATTAAATCTATGAGTTGCCTTACATTCTCCTTCATATGTCTGCCTTCAATAAATCCTGCTTGATCATGATGAATAATCTCTTGAATAACCGGCATCAATCTGTTGGCTAATACTTTAGCAAATATTTTATAATCTGTGTTCAGAAGAGATATCGGCCTGTAATCCTCTGGTTTCTTAGGGCCCTCTTTATCTTTAGGTATCAATGAGATAAAAGCCGCTTTCCATGAGAGAGGTATTTTACCTCCTTGTTGTATATTACAAAATAGTTGTGTAAGATATTCAATCATTTCCAGTTGTAAAGTTTTATAATACATTGCAGTCAAACCATCAGTCCCTGGAGCCTTAGCTAATTTAAGTTGATTTATAACTAAAGTGATCTCATCAGCGGTTATAAGACGTTCCAAATTTGCCTTTTGAAGCACAGAAATTTTTGCAACCCTTTTTCCTTCCAAAAAATCATCTATTAACTTGTTCTGTATATTATCCTGTACATATAGCTTAGTATAATAGTCCACAAATGATTTTTTAATCAACTCTTGTTGATATACCATCTTCCCTCGAAACTCAATTTTATCAATAATTCTATCATTCATATTCCTTCTCAAAGTATATGCTAACCATCTACCAGGTTTATTAGCGTTGGCAAAGGTGTTATGTTTAGCAAATTGCAAATTGGTTGCTGTTTGTTCTGCTATAAGCATCTGAAATTGATCTTTCAACAGCTTTAGCGCCATCTGGAGCGCCTGGTCATTCGGGTTTATTATAAGCAGCTGTTCTTTACGTTTTATTTCATCTTCCAATTCCATTCTCCTTTTCTGTCTAATTTGTTTGTGTTTAAAGTTCATATGTATCAGGACCCCACGCATATAAGCTTTACTTGCATCCCAAACTATTTCAATGGGAGTGCCCTTATTCATATTAAAACTAAAAAATTCCTTCATGTGTTTTTTAAGTTCATCAACATTTTTTTCATATCTAAATAAATTTTCATTTACTCTCCAAGACCTTCTTGGCCTCATCCCTAATTCAATTTGTAACCACACCGGACTATGATCGCTAAGTGACCTGGCGAAAATCTTGGATTTCTTGGCTTTAGGAAGTAGATCCGGTGTTAACAAAAAGAAATCAATCCTTGAAAAGGATTTATGTCTATCTGAGTAGAAAGAAAAATCCATCTCATTTAGATGTTGTGTCCTCCAAACATCTTTTAATTTCAAATCGTCTTGTAAATCAAAAAAAGCCTTTGGTAATTTGGTAGTGAATTTCGTCTTTGTACTCTTGTCTATCTTTGGAGAAATCACTCCATTCCAGTCTCCCATTATTAGAATAC